>NW_007264442.1:0-306 GCF_000164805.1 Carlito syrichta | reverse complement strand
CACACACACACACACACACACACACACACACACACACTCTCTCTCTCTCTCTCTCTCTCTCTCTCTCTCTCTCTCTCCTTTATGGTTAGAACAAAAATTTCAGAGCCTATACTTAGAGAGCTAGTTTTTAGCATTGCACTGAAGTCTAATGAAAAAAACAAAACAAATAAACAACAACAAAAAAAACCTGAGTATCTTTGATCATGTCATAATTGCTTACTTGAATGCCAGTTATCTGTATGAAAATGCAGATATTTCAGTCATATTATCCTCTTTCCCTTAAAGTTTAATGAATGTCAACATTTA
>NW_007264441.1:0-923 GCF_000164805.1 Carlito syrichta | reverse complement strand
TAGTTAATAGAACTGGCAAACAAACCTGGCAAGGTAGGTAACTAGATAGTTAAGTAAGCTAGATAGGCTACTTGGCTAGCTAGTGGGTGTCTTCGGGTTAATTCAGTTGGGTTAACCAACTGGCTAGCTGGTTAAATCATCTAGTTTAGTCATCTGTCTAGCCAGTTGTGTAGGTAGGTAGCCAGCAAGAAAAGTCAGCTTGCTAGCCAGCAAGGCTAGCTGTTCAATTCACCTAGTTAAGTCAGCTGGCTAGCCTGCTGGCTAGGTAGGTAGCTAGCTAGATTAGTTAGCTGGGTAACCAGCTTGCTAGCTTAAGTCAGCAAGATAAGTCAGCTGGCTAACCAGCTGGCTAGATAGGTTGCCAGCTAAGCTAATTAACTCAGCTTGGTAGCCAGCTGAGTAGCTGGTTAAGTCAGCTAGTTAAGTTAGCTGGCAACCAGCAGGCTAGATATTTAAGTCAACTCATTAAGTCAGCTGGCAACCAGCAGGCTAAGTAGTTAAGTCAACTCATTAAGCCAGCTAGTTAGTTAAAAAGCTAGTTAAGTTAGATGGCCAGCTAGTTATTTCAGCTACTTCAGTCAGCTGGCTGGCTAGGAAACTAGGTATATAAGTCAGCTAGTTATATCAGCTGGGTAGATAGGTAAGTCAGCTAGTTATGGCAGCTGGCTAGCTAGATAGCTAGCTAGGTAGCTAGATGGTTAAGACAGCTACTTAATCCAGCTGTCTAGATAGGTAGCTAGCTGGTTAAGTCAGCTTGCTATCTAGCTAAGTCAGCGTTTTAAGTCAGCTGGCTAGCCAGTTGCCTAGTTGGGAAGATAGCTAGTTAAGTCAGCTGGCTAGCTAATTAGCTAGCTAGTTAAGTAACCTAGTTAAGTCAGCTCACTAGCCAGTTGGTTAGCTAGGTAGCTGGGTAGTTAAGTCAG
>NW_007264440.1:0-767 GCF_000164805.1 Carlito syrichta | reverse complement strand
TTATAAGGCTCTTGTTTCTCACCTTGATTATGAGGTTTCTTTAGAAACTTGACATATCAATTGCGGGAAAAAAAAATAATCAAGACACCATGAATTAAAACTGAAATTAGATTGCAGCATAAGTTATAGGGAAAAAAGATCAGCATCTGGGATTTGACTTTTTATATTTTTTTTTTTGAAAATTGCCTGACACTTGACAGATGTCAGGAGTAAAATAGGCCAATAAAACAATGAGAAAACATCAAACGTGTATTTTCAGAGATTTAATTACAATCTAAGAGTATAGATAAGTGCTCACATTCTGGCTAGCTGCACTGTACATTTATGGCAAATTTGTAAAATTTGAAAATAACTAAGCAATCCTATCTTATTATAGTGGAATAGCAAGAATTTTTGGTTTAGCCATGTTCCAGTTTTACAGAGGATCTGAAGTGAGGTGACATCTGTAGAGCCTTCATAGGACTTTTACCACATCATCTGGTTATAAACTTCTGAAGGTTACCCCAGAGTATCTACATATGAACACCAACTTATTCATTTCTACCTCATGTTAAAATGGTATACACCTGACACTTTTCACTGGCTGTTCTCCTGTGTTTTGACCCATTGTATTGTGACTTTAACGCTCAATATTCCTGAGGTCACTCTCATAGTGACGACATAGATGTGATAAAATCCGGCGCAGTTCTCATCTGGCTTGTTTTGTTGGTAGCTCTCTATTCTGCTTCTTCTCTCCTCACTCCTATTACACTTTGCCTCATGAGCTC
>NW_007264439.1:0-696 GCF_000164805.1 Carlito syrichta | reverse complement strand
TCCTTCTGCCTCAGCCTTCTGAGTAGCCGGAATTACAGGAATGCGCTACCACAATCGGCTAATTTTTTGATTTATTATAGAGATGCGGTCTCGCCAAGTTGCCCAGGTGGGTCTCGAACCCGCGGGTTTAGGCAATCCACTCACCTCAGCCTCCCAAAGCACTGGGATTACAGACTGAGCTACCGAGACTGACTGACTTTTTGCACTGTCTTAAAGATCGATATTGCTAAGAAAGCAACAGCATAAACAGATCAGAAAGGGACATGCATGATATAGTCAAACAATTTATTTATTTATTATTATTATTATTATATGTTTTAGTTGGAATCTCACTCTGTCACCCAGACTGGAGTGCAGTGGCCACTCCTGGCCACTGCAGCCTCGACCTGCTAGGGCTCCGGCAATCCTTCCGCCTCAGCCTTCCAAGTAGCTGGAATTACAGGTGCTCGCTACCACGCCCGGCTAATTATTTCATTTATTGTAGAGATGAGGTCTCACCAAGTTGCCCAGGTGGGTCTTCAACCTGTGGACTCAGGCAATCCACTCACCTCAGCCTCGCAAGGCGCGGGATTACAGGTTGAGCCACCGAGCCCGGCTTAGATAATTATTTTAATGTAAAGCACATGCATTTTAAATTAGAATCTTTTACAATTAGCAAACATCTTCTCTTTACTGGTGTTAAGATTATTTAATAAG
>NW_007264438.1:0-610 GCF_000164805.1 Carlito syrichta | reverse complement strand
GCTTATAAAGATATAAATTCCCTCTTAGAACTGATTTCATGACATCCCCAGAGGTTTTGGTAAGATGCTTCTTCATTTTCATTTGTTTCCAGGAATCTTTCAATTTCTTCTTTGATTTCAGTGCTGACCAAGTCGTTGTTCAGCATCGTGCCATTTTAGTGTCCATGTCTTTGTGGGCTTTGGGGAAATGTTGGTTTTGATATTTATTTTTATTCCTCCGTGGCCAGACAATGTGCATGGCAAGATTTCAACCTTATGGAATTTGTTTATGTATTTGATTTATGGCCAAGGATGTGATCAATCTTGGAGCATGTTCCATGTGGTGATGAGTAGAATGTATATTCTGTGGTTGTTGGGTGGATTAATCTGTAGGTATCTACTAATTCTATTTGGTCAAGTGTCAAGTTTAGGTTCTGCTTCTCCTTGTTGATTTTTTGTCTCGATGATCTATCTAGGGTTGTCAGTCGGGTATTCAAGTCCCCTGCTATAATAGTGTTTGAGTCAATATCTTTTTTTTAGTTTTTTTAGTAGTTACTTTATAAATCTTCTTGCTCCTGTGTTGGGTGCATATACATTTAGGATGGATATTTCTTGTTGATGGATTGAACAG
>NW_007264437.1:0-737 GCF_000164805.1 Carlito syrichta | reverse complement strand
AGATCATGAAGTAGCAGATGTCTAGATGCATTCAGAGGTTGAAAGACAAAATCTATGAAGAAAGAGAGGCTCTTCTAGCTCTAAACTTTCTGGGGATTATGTAATCTGGGTTATGTTAGGATATCATCTGCAAGGTAGAGGATTTATCTCTACATCTTTTTTAAAAGCAGAATTTATTGAGAAGACAGAAAGGGTCCCACAGTTGGAGGGGGCTATTGTACCACTTATTGTGCAATATTCTCTTGATTTTGGAGTCAACATGCATGAGACTTAGAGGAGAATATTTGTACATTACCAGGTAATCAACAAGTATGACCTGACCTGGGGCCAGAAAAATATCTTCAGCTGGTTTTGATTAAAGCGTAAGCTGTCCTTTTTAACCCTTATGACCCAGCTGATTCTGTCATGAACAAAAGTGCTGGAAAAAACCACTATGTGAAGTTCAAAATATTATGGGACAAAATTGTTTCCTTTGACAAAAATTTATTTTCTTTTGGAGACAAAGTTCTGTCCTGGGAGAGGATGCATACATAACCCCATAGCCTAAGCTGTTTTCTTAGAACCTGGCGTTTTCCCAACAACCTAGTCGAAGTTCCAGCATAAATACTTTATGTTGTAAGTCAAGTTGTATATACTTATTTGACCTTTTTATTAGTCTAATATAGAGCAAGCTCATTATCTTTACCTAGAAATGAGTAAAAATTATATGCACAACTCCTAAAAGAGGAGATCCCAGC
>NW_007264436.1:0-713 GCF_000164805.1 Carlito syrichta | reverse complement strand
GGGAATAAATTCAACATGAAATAAAAGCAGATAAAAGTGAAAAAAAATAGATGGTGAACCTAAGAGTAATTGAATTTACTGAGGCAGAAAGAGAGGCAGAGACCACCCTGGGACAAACATTCCATGAAATTAATCAAGAAAAGTTCCCTCATCTCATCAGTGACACTATTTTTCAAACACAAGAGATTCAGAGAACCCCTGGAAGACTAACTCCTAGACACATAATAACTTACCTGAACAAATAGGTCTAAAAGAAAAATATCCTAAAGGCAGTAATGGAACATGGTCAGACTACCTACCAGGAAAGGCCGATTAGAATAGCAGCAGCTTTATTTACAGAAACACTTCAGGATAGGAGAGTTTGAAGCCCAATTTTCAAAGTCCTCAAAGATAAATAATTTCAACCAAGAGAAACATATCCAGCTAAACTAAACTTCATCAGTAATAGAGAAATAAAATCTTTCCCATTCAATCACTAAGAACTTATGCTGCCTCCAGACCAACTCTACAAGAAACATGAAAGTATTAAACACAGAAGAAGGAAAAAAGAACAACAATGTTCTTCACAAGAGTGCAGTTAAAAGACGAAAACATACATGAATCAACTCAAAATCTAAAGAAAGACAACAAAGAAGCAGGAGCAACAACTGTATAAGAACCACATGACAGGGATCAACTCACATTTCAATAATTAGCTTGAATGTGAATGAAAT
>NW_007264435.1:0-792 GCF_000164805.1 Carlito syrichta | reverse complement strand
CTTGCTATTGTGACAATGCTGCGATAAACATACGTGTGCAGGTTTCTTTTTTATAGAGTGATTTGTGTTCTTCAGGGTATATTCCCAGTAGGGGGATTGCAGGGTCATACGAGAGGTCGATATTTAGAGCTTTTAGGAATCGCCACACTGCTTTCCACAGAGGTTGCACTAGTTTACACTCCCACCAACAGTGTAGAAGTGTTCCCTTTTTGCCACACCCTCTCCAGCAGCTGTTATTTTTTGAGTTGCTGATAATTGCCATTCTGACTGGAGTTAGGTGGTATCTCAGTGTGGTTTTGATTTGCATCTCCCTGATGATTAGTGAGGTTGAGCATTTCTTCATGTGTTTGTTGGCTGCTCGAATGTCTTCTTTTGTGAAGTGTCTGTTCATGTCTTTTGCCCATTTCATAATGGGGTTGTTTGTTTTCTTCTTTTCAGTACGTTTCAGTTCCTTGTAGATCCAGGATGTTAAGCCTTTGTCAGACCTAGAGTTGGCAAATACTTTTTCCCAGTCTGTAGGCTGTCTCCCTGCTCTCTTGATGGTTTCTTTGGCTTTGCAGAAGCTTGTCAGTTTAATAAGGTCCCATTTGTCTATCTTCTCTCTTAAGTCCTGTGGGTTTCGGGTTTTGTACAGGAATTGGATGCCAGTTCCGATTTCCATGAGAGTATTTCCTTCCTTTTCTAAGGTTCTTATGGTTTGAGGTTTTACATTTAGGTCTCTGATCCATTTGGAGTTAACCTTTTGTGCATGGGGATAGATAGGGGTCCTGTTTCAATCTTCTGCATGTGGTC
>NW_007264434.1:0-793 GCF_000164805.1 Carlito syrichta | reverse complement strand
GCAACAAGGACCCCTTCACGCTCAAGTCCTCTGTGTACCTGTCGTGCCTGTACCCCAACTCCAAGTTCCTGCTGATGGTACATGATGACCGGGCCTCCGTGCACTCCATGATCATATGCAAGGTTACCATCACTGGCTTCAACTCAGCAACTACCACGATTGCCTCAAGTAGAACAAACCATCGAGGTTATGTATGCACAGTGCATGGCGGTGGGCAGAGACAAGTGTCTGCCCCTGTACTACAAGCAGCTGGTGTTGCACCTGCGGCACTTCCTCAAGCTCATCCTTCACTTCCTGGGCATCACCTGGGGTGATACTGTTTTGCACCACGAGGACCACATTGGCAAGCTTGGTGGTGTCTCTCTATCCAAGACAGGTCATCAAGTCAGGTCATCAAGACTGTGAACTTGGAAGCACTCTCCAAGTGGACTGGCCACATCCCTAGGGATGTGGTTGGGGACGTGACCCAGATCAACCTCATGCTGGCTTGACGTAGTGATGAGCCCTATGCAAACTCACCTAAGGCAACCCTGACCCCACTGTCATCAATAACATATACTGGGTCTTGAAAGGTTACTATAAAACACCAATCTGAATGGATATTTTTAGGTGAACCAGAACAGCATCTCCTTCCACTTAGAAAACTCGTGATTTCCAGATCTCTGCAAATGGCTTTGTTACCAAGAAGAGGAGAAATTTCATTCAAGTGGAAATTGAACCTCTAATTCAAGCATACTGCTTGCTATTAATTGCCAAAACAGGATTGGTAATGAGGAACCTATTTGTATATGTT
>NW_007264433.1:0-721 GCF_000164805.1 Carlito syrichta | reverse complement strand
CAGTGGCCGCTCCCAGCCACCGCAGCCTCGATCTGCTGGGCTCCAGCGATCGTTCGGCCTCAGTCTTCCGAGTAGCCGGAATTACAGGTGCGCGCTACCAAGCCTGGCTAATTTTTTGATTTTATTGTAGAGATGAGGTCTCGCCTGCCCAGGTGGGTCTCGAACCCGCGGGCTCAGGCAAACCACTCACCGCAGACTCCCAGAGGCGCGGGATTAAAGGCTGAGCCACCAAGCCCGGCTGAGAATTTATTGTTTTGAGTTGGAGTCCTTTTCTGTAGCCCAGGCTGCAGTACAGTGGCACTCTCATGGACACCCCGTGTCAACCTGCTGAGCTATGGTGATCCTGCTGCCTCAGACTTCAAGGTACCCAGAACTGCAGGTGCCCTAGCACCCCTGGCTAATTTTTAAATTTTATTGTAGAGAGCAGGTCACGCCAATTTGCCTGGGGTGTTCTCAAACCCTCAGGCAGAGGCAGTCCCTTGGCCTCCCAAACTGGGATGACAGGCGGCGCTACTGAGCCCGCCCTCAGCTGAGAATGAAAAAATAACACATCAAGGGGATATTAATTGGCATTAAATAAATGAATAAGCAGTAGGAAGATGAGTTTTTAAAAATATCACAGTTGTCTCTAAAATTCAAATATATTCAGGATGGATCATATTTAATTGTATATATTGCTTCCCCAGAGGCTCGCTAGTAGCTAAAAAAAGAAATACAAAGG
>NW_007264432.1:0-803 GCF_000164805.1 Carlito syrichta | reverse complement strand
GCTGATGGGTGAGCTGCCTAAACTATTCAGTCGGCAAGTGAGTCCATCGATGAACTGACATGACTAGTCAGCTGACGAGCAAGGTGACTAGTTAGCCATCCTGTTGGCTTGCGAGCTAACTGACAAGATAGTTGACATGTTGGCTGGTGAGCGAGCCGACTAATTTGCTGACCAGTAGGCAGGCAAGGGAGCCGACTAATTAGCTTGCCTGATGGAAAGCGAGTGAGTCCAGTAATTAGCTGAGAAGCTACCTGATTTGCTAGCCGACTAGATAGCTAAGTAACTAGCTGATTTGCTAGCTGACTTAACTAGATAGCTGACTAGCTAGCTGGGTATCTAGCTGACATAACTAGCTAGAAAACAAGCTATCTGGCTGTCTAGTCAGCTGACTTAACTAGCTAGCTAACTGGCTAGTTAGCTGGCTATCTGACTTAACTAGCTAGCTGACTAGCCAGTTGACTACCTAGCTGACTTAACTAGATAGATGGCTAGCTCGCTGATTTAACCACCTGAGGAGGTAGTTGGCTGGCTAGGAGGATAGCCAGCTGACTTAATTAGCTAGCTTACTGGTTGGCTTGATGACTAGACAGTCAGATAGCTGGCTGGGTTAACTAGCCAGCCACCCTGCTGGTCAGCCGGTTAGCCAGCGGGTTTAACTAGCTGGCCACCTACCTGACCACCCTGCTAACCAGCCGGGTTAACTTGCCAGACATCTAGCTAGCCAGCTGGCTAACCAGCTGACTTAACTAGCTGACTTAACTAGATAGCCATCTGGCTAGCCAGCTGGCTTACTTGCTAGCCAC
>NW_007264431.1:0-756 GCF_000164805.1 Carlito syrichta | reverse complement strand
TCCCCATGCACAAAGGTTAACTCCAAATGGATCAGAGACGTAAATGTAAAACCTCAAACCATAAGAACTCAGAAAAGGAAGGAAATACTTTCATGGAAATCGGAACTGGCATCCAATTTCTGTACAAAACCCGAAACCCACAGGACTTAAGAGAGAAGATAGACAAATGGGACCTTATTAAACTGACAAGCTTCTGCAAAGCCAAAGAAACCATCAAGAGAGCAGGGAGACAGCCTACAGACTGGGAAAAAGTCTTTGCCAACTCTAGGTCTGACAAAGGCTTAACATCCTGGATCTACAAGGAACTGAAGCGTACTGAAAAGAAGAAAACAAACAACCCCATTATAAAATGGGCAAAAGACATGAACAGACACTTCACAAAAGAAGACATTCGAGCAGCCAACAAACACATGAAGAAATGCTCAACCTCACTAATCATCAGGGAGATGCAAATCAAAACCACACTGAGATACCACCTAACTCCAGTCAGAATGGCAATTATCAACAACTCAAAAAATAACAGCTGCTGGAGAGGGTGTGGTGAAAAGGGAACACTTCTTCACTGTTGGTGGGAGTGTAAACTAGTGCAACCTCTGTGGAAAGCAGTGTGGCGATTCCTAAAAGCTCTAAAAACTGACCTTCCATATGATCCTGCAATCCCCCTACTGGGAATATACCCTGAAGAACACAAATCACTCTATAAAAAAGATACCTGCACACGTATGTTTATCGCAGCATTGTCACAATAGCAAGAAC
>NW_007264430.1:0-728 GCF_000164805.1 Carlito syrichta | reverse complement strand
TCAATTGCTTGGAGCAATTTTTTAAAGATAAAAGTTCTCCAGGCTCATTTATTCTAAGACATTAGATGGATATAGTTTTCACAAAGTATAATTTTTCATGTCTATACATGATTATACCAGAGAAATGTCCCTGTATAGAAAAAAAAGATGTGTAGAAACCATAATGCTACCATTTTTGTTCCATCTACTTTTATTTGTTTATTTATTTATTTAATTTTTAGTTGGAGTCTCACTCTGTCACCCGGACTGGAGTGCAGTGGCCACTCTCTGGCCACCGCAACCTCACCTGCTGGGCTCCGGTGATCCTTCTGCTTCAGCCTTCCAAGTAGCCAGAATTACAGGCATGCACTATCACACCTGGCTGATTTTTGGATTTATTGTAGAGATGAGGTCTCGCTGCCCAGGCAGTTCTTGAACCCGCGGGCTCTGGCAATCCATTCGACTCAGCCTCCCAAAGGCACGGGATTACAAGCTGAGCCACCGAGCCTGGCTCCATCTACTTTTAGAATAAAAGTCTCTTTTATAACCTATCTTGGTCGGCTTAATAGGTGAAAGAATTTACAACAATGTAGTTAGAAATATCAGTAGGGCTTTCTGGTTGATATCAAGCATTTAAGGTTTCTAATTTCCCTTTTAAGATTTGTGAAAAATGTTAAAGAATATAGGTCAAATATATGCCAGATTCCAAAAAGAGTTTCCAAAGAGTCACAGGGAGTTCATAGGAAAGC
>NW_007264429.1:0-1044 GCF_000164805.1 Carlito syrichta | reverse complement strand
TCTTTCTGTCGTCTGAAACTACTCGCCTCTTTATGTCGTCTGATACTACTTGGCTTCTTAATGTTTTCTGATACTACTCGCCTTGATAGTGCCGTGTGATAATACTTGCCTTATTAGTGCCGTCTGTTACTACTTGCCTTGTTAGTGCCGTCTGATACTACTTGCCATGACAGTGTCGTCTGATACTACTTGCCTTCTTAGTGTCTTCTGATACTACTTTCCTTCTTTCTGTCGTCTGATACTACTTGCCTTCTTTATGTCGTCTGATACTCCTTGGCTTCTTAATGTTTTCTGATACTACTTCCCTTTTTACTGCCGTGTGATAATACTTGCCTTATTAGTGCCATCTGACACTAATTGCCTTGTTAGTGTTGGGTGATTCTACTTGTGTTGTTAGTGCCATCTGATACTACTTTCGTTGTTAGTGCCGTCTGATTATCCTTGCCTTAATAGTGCCGTCTGTTGCTCCTTGCCTTAGTAGTGCCGTCTGATAATCCTTGCCTTATTATTGCCGTCTGATACTATTTGCCTTAATAATACCATGTGATACTCCTTGCCTTAGTAGTGCAGTATGATACTCTTTGCCTTATTGGTGCCATCTGATACTCCTTGCCATATTAGTGCCATCTGATACTCCTTGCCTTATTAGTGCCGTCTGATACTCGTTGTCTTATTAGTTCCGTCGATACTCCTTGCCTTATTAGTGCCGTCTGATACTCGTTGTCTTATTAGTTCCGTCGATACTCCTTGCCTTATTAGTGCCGCCTGATACTACTTGCCGTCTTAGTGCCGTCTGATCCTACTTGACACATTATTGCCGTCTGATACTACTTGCCTTATGAGTGCCGTCAGATACTACTTGCCTTCTTAGTGTCGTCTGATACTACTTGCCTTCTTAGTGTCTTCTGAAACTTCTTGACTCATTAGTGCCGTTTCATACTACTTGCATTAAAAGTGCCATCTGATACTTCTCGCCTTATTAGTGCCGTCTGAATATACTTGCCTTATTAGTGCCATCCGTTACTACTTGCTTTCTTGATGTCG
>NW_007264428.1:0-744 GCF_000164805.1 Carlito syrichta | reverse complement strand
GTCGGTCCTGGAGTTGGCAAATACTTTTTCCCAGTCTGTAGGCTGTCTCCTGCTCTCTTGATGGTTTCTTTGGCTTTGCAGAAGATTGTCAGTTTAATAAGGTCACACTTATCTATTTTCTCTCTTATAAGCTGTGGGTTTTGGGTTTTGTCAGGAACTGGATGCCAGTTCCGATTTCCATGAGGGATTATCCTTCATTTTCTAAGGTTCTTATGGTTTGAGGTTTTACATTTAGGTCTCTGATTCATTTGGAATTAACTTTTGTGCATGGGGATAGATAGGGGTCCTGTTTCAATCTTCTGCATGTGGTCAGCCAGTTTTCCCAGCACCATTTACTGAATAGGTTCTCCTCTCCGCAGTGGTAGGTGGTGGAGGCTTTGTCAAAGATGAGTTGGTTGAGAAATTGAGGTTTTGCTTCTGAAATCTCAACTCTATTCCATTGATCTATATGCCTGTTCCTATACCAATACTAAGCTGTTTTGATGATTGCAGCTTTATAGTAAAGTTTGAAGTCTGGTAGTGTGATACCACCTGTTTTGTTTTTTTTGCTGAGGATTGTTCTGGCTATTCTTGGACGTTTGTGTTTCCATATGAATTCCTGCATTGTTTTTTCTAGGTCTGAGAAGAATATTGCTGGTAATTTGATGGGTATTGCATTGAATTTGTAGATTGCCTTAGGTAAGATGGACATCTTCACAATGTTGTTCTTCCGATCCATGAGCATGGGATATTTATCCATTTGTT
>NW_007264427.1:0-640 GCF_000164805.1 Carlito syrichta | reverse complement strand
CACCACCCAGGGGAGACACATGTGAAAGTGATCACATGAGGATCAAGCCGATGGTGCTAACATCAGAGACTTTCCATGTATTCATTTTGTGATGAGCAGAATCTCTATCATTTACATAGAGGCAATAGAAACACAATGATGAGTTCACCAGAAGACAAATATAAATATTAGAAAATTCAAATCAGCTTCCTTTGTTCAAATCAAAATTGACATCTCAAAAGTATCCTCAAACTGACATAATCATCCATGCTTTACTCAACAGAAAAGGAGGAATAAGTCTTTTACATTTGGGCTGTGATGCAAAATATCTTCATAAGTAGCACAGTAAATAAAACGTGATTTAAAGATGTTTTTATGAATGCAAAAATAAATGTCTTTAGTAATTTATATCAGGAAAATACTTTAACTTGCTCTTTGGTCAAGGTTGCATGAGTCGTTAAATATGTTTGTATCTTTATTGAATGTAACACTAAGATAAAATTTATAAAGTAGGTAGAGGACGAGGGTGAATCTAGTAAGAGCAAAGAGGATGATTTCAACAGGCACAAGTTCAAAGCATCTGAGTCTTGCTCATGTACATCATGACTTAATTGGAGTTACCCAGGGAACAACCACCATGCAGATCCCAGGAGAGAGAAGA
>NW_007264426.1:0-675 GCF_000164805.1 Carlito syrichta | reverse complement strand
TTTTTATTTATTTATTGTAGAGATGAGGTCTCGCTGCCCAGGCGGGTCTCGAACCCGCGGGCTCAGGCAATCCACTCACCTCAGCTCTGCTTTCCATGTTTAACAGTTTGTTATTTATTATATTCACTGTATTATTTATTGCTATTATCTCTTCATTCCAGTTATCAACTCCTTAATTCTTTCCTCTTGTTTCTCCTCAATTATATTTATTCTCTCTATTAATGTCTTGATATCTGGGTTTTTGGTTTGAGACCAGTCATTCTGGGATCTCTTTATTGTTTGTGTTTTGAAGTCTGTTCACAGTGTCTGACCTCCCAGAGGTCTGTGTGAGACCCATATTCTTCCTTTGATTTTTCTTCGTTTGTGTAGATGTTCCTCTTCCTTATTTTTTAACGTCTTCTTTAATTCTGTTGTTCAGGGATGGGGGTAGCTTTTACTTCTGTTTGCTCAATCTCCTATTCTTCCTTATGTGGATTCTCTGGTTTTGGTCAATTCTGAAGGTGGATTATGGGGGGGGCTGTACTTTTTGCAGTTTTGATATTTAATTGAGGGGTGAGCTATAAGTCAGAAACTATCTGCAGATCCCAGTATCCACTGACAGGGGTGTGGGCCCCCTGGAGCCCACTTCCCACTGTCTCATAATCTGTCCATGCGGTGTGGGTATAGGCTTGCCCC
>NW_007264425.1:0-664 GCF_000164805.1 Carlito syrichta | reverse complement strand
CTCAGAAAGACACCATTGGGGTCCCAGTTCCTGGTTCAATCAATTTCCTAGGACCAGAATAGTAGAACTTGTTATATAGATGGTTAACTGATACCTTCCTCTGAAAGGGGCCATCAGGGCCGGTGAAAGATACTGGCATGATAATCCTTAATGAGCTGTCCAGTCTAATCAGCAGCTAATATGACAGATTTTCATCCTTTCAGTCAGCCAGTCACCCAGAGTGTCTCTTCTGTTGAGAAAAATCACTCTTGTGGCTTCATTGGTGTGACCCAGAGATAAGGGCCACCAAGGGGCTACAGAACCTGCAAAGGTACGTGAAGAAGAATCACCAACTCTTAGAATGCTTCCTTGAAGAGAGTCTTGAGTACTCTGGAACCTGAGATGGGTATTTATTCTGTGGAAGAGAGAAGAAAAGCCTTTCAAGGGAGGGACATATGAAAGATTTGATGTGAGAAAAAGTGATCACAAGGGCCTCACAGTTTTGAAAGACTTTTCTCAGAAAAGTAGCCCTAGCACTTTTAAAATTGCAAGCATTGCCACCTGCTTGAATTTATTTTATTTTTTTTGAGTAGGAGTCTCACTCCTATTGGCCAGGCTGGAGTATAGTGGCAACATCATGATGATCAGGGCTCATGGTTGTCTCGAACTCCTGGGTTCAGGCGAT
>NW_007264424.1:0-867 GCF_000164805.1 Carlito syrichta | reverse complement strand
CAGTAGGAAGATGAGTTTTTAAAATATCACAGTTGTCTCTAAAATTCAAATATATTCAGGATGGATCATATTTAATTGTATATATTGCTTCCCCAGAGGCTCGCTAGTAGCTAAAAAAAGAAATACAAAGAAAACAAAAGGGATGTGGAGTTTGCTGAACAGACACTACCATGTGCATTTCAAAGTGGTATTCTTAAAGTCGTGAACAACTGACCTTTTGACCCCAAACTGTAAGCAAAGCATGCACTCTCCCTGCCACATGGAAATCTTGGAACTGATCCTGGTAATTTACACTCATAATTTTGATAACTTTTGTAGATTAGGTGTATTGTATTAATTTAATGATTTTGCTTTTTATTGCACATTCTATTTGGGATCTCACCTCCCTGTCATTTACAATCCCGTGCCAATGGGTTTTATCCTCCTAGTTGTATATTGGGTTCTAACTCTGAAGGCAAAAGGAAAACAGTAAAATGGTTTCTCAAAAAATTAAAAATAAAGCTATTATTTGACCCAGAAATCCCACTTTAGGGTATATATATATATATATTCAAAAACTAAAATAAAATTAGTATCTAAAAGCAATATCAGCACTCGTACACTCATTGCAGCTTTATTTTCAATAGTCAAGACTTGGAAATAATCTAAGTGTCCACCATGAATGAATCAATAAAGAAAATGCAACACATGTATGCACGGGAGCGCGCGTGCGTGCGCGCGCACACACACAGCGGAAAACTGTTTACCACAGATTTTAAAAATAAGAAAATATTTTCTTATGTGTGATAACATGGGTGAACGTGCAGGACATCATACTAAGTAAAAAATGAAAGAAAAAGCTAAAATTATACAAGAAAAGGGTAGAAT
>NW_007264423.1:0-800 GCF_000164805.1 Carlito syrichta | reverse complement strand
AGAGAGACACAGGGCTGGGAAGAAGAGAAAAAAGACAGGTAAGAAAGATTCCTTAAAGAATACCGATAGCTAAAGCAGAGACAGGCCAAAAAAATCAAGACACAGTATAAGTCAGAAGGTAAACACCAAACGTAATCTAGACCCACAGTTTCAATGATAAAATCATAGGTCAAAATAAGCCATCAAACTAGAGTCACTTCTGTGATCTCCGATTCCAGCCTCTGCCTTTTGTTTTTCGTTGCAGCATAGGGGTGGGGCTTTGTCTCCTGTTTCACACTGTTGCCATAGTAGCTGAGATAAAGTTTGTTGCTAGGTGGGCGGGGCAATGGAAATCTCTGCCTGGAGAATGGCAAGGCAGTTTAAGCAGGTCTGTTTTTCTCTGCTTGTCTGGGTCCTCTGGGTTGGGGTATGACGCTGTGTGCCTCAGCCAGGGTGGACCCGGAGTTCCAGAGCTCCAAAGTTCCAAAAGGCAGACTGTAAATGACGAGAGTGGCACTGGGCCCCTACAGAGTATTCAGCCAGTAATGGAACCGGTGTCTCTGAGGGGCGGGCGCTCAGAGCCTCCCTGTGCGACCTGCGGTGCCAGGTGCAGAGAGCTGGAGGGAGCAGGGACCCAAAACTTCCCCGCACGCTGCAATACCTGGCCTTAGGAAATAAGGTAAAGTTTGTTGCTAGGTGGGCAGGGCAATGGAAGTCTCTTCCTGGAGAATGACAAGGCAGTTTAAGCAGGTCTGTTTTTCTCTCCGCTTGTCTGGGTCCTCTGATTTGGGGTCTCATGCTGAGTGCCTCAGCCAGGGTGG
>NW_007264422.1:0-794 GCF_000164805.1 Carlito syrichta | reverse complement strand
CTTTTAGTTGGAGTCTCACTCTGTCACCCACACTGGAGTGCAGTGGCTGCTCTCAGTCACTGCAGCCTTGACCTGCTGGGGATCTGGTGACCCTTCTGCCTCAGCCTTCCAAGTAGCTGGAACTACAGGTGCGCACTACCACACCCGTCTAATTTTTTTGAGTTATTGTAGAGATGAGGTCTCACCAAGTTGCCCAGGTAGGTCTCAAACCCACCGGCTCAGGCAATCCACTCACCTCAGTCTCCCAAGGTGTGGGATTATAGGCTGAGCCACCGAGTCTGGCTTCTTTGATTTCACATATGACTCAAGGTTCATCCATGTTGGAGCATGTGTCAGAATTTCACTTATTCTGTGTGTATGTATGTGTGTGTGTTTGGGTCTCACTCTGTCACCCAGGCTAGAGTACAGTGGCATGATCACCGTTCACTACAGCCTCAACCTCCTGGGCTCAGTTTCCTGAGGTACTGGGACCTCAGATGAGTGCCACTACATTTGGCTAATTTTTTATTTTTTTGTAGAGACAAGGTCTTGCTATGCTGCCTAGGCTGGTCTTGAACTTCTGGGCTCAGACAATCCTCTCACCTTGGCCTACCAAATGTTGGGATTTCATGCCTAAGCCACTGAGCCCTGCAAAATTTCATTTGTTTTTAACCTTATTTTTGAATACTCTGCCACCTTCATTGTTCACTTGCCTCGGGGAACTTCTTGTTCCTTGAATGAATGCAATCATGTTTTTAATAAATTTAATATGAGGATAGAAACATGTACTTCTGACAATACCTGCAAGATAGCTT
>NW_007264421.1:0-596 GCF_000164805.1 Carlito syrichta | reverse complement strand
AGGAGAACATTTGTCAAAAGTGATCATCAAGAGTTTGCCTGAAGGGTCCTGCTCTAGTGATGTCTGAATTCTAGGCAAGGGTTTTAGATAATTGGACCTATTGCCCAGTGAAGAAATGACAAAAGGCCTTTTTACTTTCAATGGAGTTAATGATAGCTGGAGTGGCCAATCACCTTTACATCCTCTCTTCATTTGATCGTGGGATTACTTATCATCTCTCGCCTTATCTGTTATCCTGTTAATCACTAAATTTGTCTTTCTGAAGATGAATGAGCATGTGATAAAAATTCTCCAATGAACTGCCTCTGGGAGAGGAAACTTTGTTGTGGAGAATGTGTGAGAAGTAAGCAGTAAGTGTTAAGCAAAAGTCAGATTGATGTTATCACTGAGGTTTCCCTGGAGTGGAGACAATTACTCCTTGTTTGTTCGGGTATTAATCCGGAATTGTGTGTGGGTGTGCAAGTCTTATGAAATGATTATGCCGGCTCCTTAGAGTGCAAATCAAGTGTAATAATAGAGTTTCAGTGTATATTTTAAACCAGGGTACAACGAGTTGATTTATAAATATTTTACCATGATTCATGAATTGCCTTATC
>NW_007264420.1:0-376 GCF_000164805.1 Carlito syrichta | reverse complement strand
GAGGGATTTGAGGTCTTCAGGGTATATTCCCAGTAGGGGGATAGCGGGGTCATACGGAAGGTCGATTTTTAGAGCTTTTAGGAATTGCCACACTGCTTTCCACAGAGGTTGCACTAGTTTACACTCCCACCAACAGTATAGAAGTGTTCCCTTTTCACCACACCCTCTCCAGCAGCTGTTATTTTTTGAGTTGTTGATAATTGCCATTCTGACTGGAGTTAGGTGGTATCTCAGTGTGGTTTTGATTTACATCTCCCTGATGATTAGTGAGGTTGAGCATTTCTTCATGTGTTTGTTGGTTACTCGGATGTCTTCTTTTGTGAAGTGTCTGTTCATATCTTTTGCCCATTTTATAATGGGTTGTTTGTTTTTTTCT
>NW_007264419.1:0-463 GCF_000164805.1 Carlito syrichta | reverse complement strand
ACGGAATTGAATGAAGTGTAATGGAACTGAATGAAGTGTAACGAAATGGAATGGAGACTAAGGGAATGGAATGGAGAGTAACAGATTCGAATGGAATGGAATGAAATGGAATGGAACGGAGAGTAACGGAATGGAATGGAAAACAATGGAATGGAGAGTAGTGGATTTGAGTGGAATGGAAAGAATTGAAATGGATAGTACGAGAATGGAATGGAATGGCGTGTAATAGAATGGAATGGAATGAAATGGAGAGTAACTGAATGGAATGGAATGGAATGCAATGGAGTGGAATGGATTGGAATAGAATGAAAAGTAATGGAATGGATTGGTGTTGAGAGTAACAAAATGGAATAGAATGGAATCAATGGAATGAAATGGAGAGAAATGGAATGGAGTGGAAAGAAATGGAATGGAATGGAATGGAATGGAATGGAATGGAATGGAATGGAGTGTAAAGGAATGC
>NW_007264418.1:0-331 GCF_000164805.1 Carlito syrichta | reverse complement strand
TTTAAATTCCTTTCAATTCCTTACCTTGGATTGCTCTACATTCCATTCCAATCCACTCCATTCCATTCCTCTACATTCCATTCCAATCCACTCCATTCCATTCCTCTACATTCCATTCCAATCCACTCCATTCCATTCCTCATGAATCCATTTCATTCCACTCCATTTCATTCCATACCATTCCTCTTCATTCCATTCCATTGTATTCCTTTAGACTCTATTTTTCTCCCTTCCATTCCTATCTATTCAATTCCTCTCCATTCCAGTCCTCTCCATTCAATTCGTCATTATACCAGTGTTCTCCATTCCAGTCCATTCCTTCCATTGTTCT
>NW_007264417.1:0-358 GCF_000164805.1 Carlito syrichta | reverse complement strand
GTTGGATCTTTACCTGGCTTGGGTATCAATGTGATGTTAGCTTCATAAAATGATTTGGGGAGAGTTCCATCCTTCTCAATCGCCTGAATTAGCTTCATTAGGATTGGAATCAGTTCCTCCTTAGATGTCTTGTAGAATTCTGCTGGAAAGCCATCTGGTCCAGGACTTTTATTTTGTAGGTAGTTTTCCTGTTACATAGTCAATTTCCTTGGTTGTTATTGGTCTATTTAGAGTCTCAATTTATTCTTGTTTCAACCAAGGTAGGTTGTGTGATGACAGAAAGTCCTCCATTTCATTGAGGTTTTCAAGTTTGTTTCCATATAAGTGTACATAGTAGTCTCTAATGATCTTTTGTATT
>NW_007264416.1:0-365 GCF_000164805.1 Carlito syrichta | reverse complement strand
GAGAGGAAGTGAATGGATAGGAATGGAATGGAGAGAAATGAAGTGGTAAGGAATACAATGGAATAGAATGGAGAGGAATTGAATGGAATGGAATGGAGTGGAATGGAATCGAGTGGAGTAGAATGGAATGGAATGGAGAAGAATTTAGTGGGAAGGAATACAATGGAATGGGATGGAGAGGAATGGAATGGAATGAAATGGAATGGAGGGGAATGGAATGGAGAGGAATGGAATGGAGTGGAATGGAATGGTATGGAGAGAAATGCAAAGGTAAGAAATGGAAAGGAATTTAAAAACATGGAATGGAATATAGAAGAATGGAATGGAAACGAATGAAATGGAGAGAAAAGAAAGCCAATGGAATG
>NW_007264415.1:0-329 GCF_000164805.1 Carlito syrichta | reverse complement strand
GACTTAACTTGGTCATTTAACTATCTAGTCAGAAGGCTAGACAGCTGACAAAACTAGCTAATTACCTACCTAGCATGCTAGCATGCCAGCTGATGACTAGCTGAATTAACCAGCTAGTCAGCTGGCTAGTTAGCTGACTTAAGTGCCTAGCTACCTACCTATCCAGCAGACTAGCCAGCTGACATATCTGGCTGAGTTAACGAAGTAGCCAGCTGGCTAGCCAACAGACTTAACTAGATAGCTACCTGGCTAGACAGGTTAATAGCTAGCTGACTTATCTAGCTGACATAACTAGACGCCTGATGGCTAGCCAGCTGACTTAACTAGCT
>NW_007264414.1:0-605 GCF_000164805.1 Carlito syrichta | reverse complement strand
CCTCCACCCCCCCCCCCCGGCAGTTTCCCACTACCGCCAATCCTTTTCTCATAGCATTACGATACTTGTTCAAGGTCCACTTATAAGTGAGAATATGATACTCAATTCGTTTCTGTGATAGATCACTCAGTGTTATAGATTCTAGGTCCATCCAGGTTGCTTTGAAGTTTATAGGAGTTAAATTCTTAAGAATGTTAACTATTAAGGATTTGGTTTTGTGTAGAAGAAGTAAATATAACAGTAAAACCAGCTCACATAGACATAAATATCATTTTTTCATATAATATATTTAAAATGCACTTTTTTGAGTTCCTGACAAATAGGACATTGTAGGAACTCAAAAAAATAAATAAATAAAAGAGGTCATAATTGTTATTATCATTATTTAAGTCCATGAGATGTAATTAAAGAATTTTGAGTAGGAGATTAATGTGGATAGATTTACAAGCTAGAAAACTCTTTGGCAGTGTCTGAGAATGCATTGGGAAGGAACGAAGCAGGACACAATGGGGGTTTATTTAAAAACTACAGTCATGTGTGCACAATGACATTTCGGTCAACAATGGACCTCATGGTTCCATGAGAACACAATAGAGCATAAATGG
>NW_007264413.1:0-348 GCF_000164805.1 Carlito syrichta | reverse complement strand
GAGCCCCTGAGCCCGGCCTATGGTTGTGGCGGTGGTGGTTTGTATAAGCATACTGAGTCAGAATCACACTCTGTCACCCAGGCCAGAGCGCAGATGACTGCTCTTGGCCACCACAGCCTCCACCGGCTGGACTCCGGCAATATTCCCACCATGGCCTCCTGAGTAGCCGGAATGACAGGTGTGTTATGCAACACATGGCTCATTGTTTTTGGATTCTTGTAGAGATGAGGTGTTGACAAGGTGCCCGGACTGGTCTTGATTTCGGGGGCTCAAGCCATTTTTTCACCTCGGCCTCCCAAAGCACTTGGGTGACAAGCATGAGCCCCAGAGCCCAGCCTCCACACCCCT
>NW_007264412.1:0-739 GCF_000164805.1 Carlito syrichta | reverse complement strand
CAGTGCTTGTTTCTAAAGAAAACTCAAAAGAAGCTTTAGTAATGTTTCCCAGGCCCCCAAGGTTGCTTTCTGTCTTAGTAAGTTATCATAAAAGTGTCTGATTAGTATATTATGAGTTCAGTGAAAACCCACTTTATAAATGTTAACTTAGAGTTTTAACTATTGAATTAAGTAAAAACCTTAAAGATAATCTTTATCCTAAGTCAGTGAAAACAGTGTTATAAATCACCTACATAACTCCTATATAAGTGTTAGAACTTATAATGAATTCATAATGAACTTACTATAAACTTGTGCTTCTAAAAAACCTTATGTCTAAACACTAAACTACATAATTCTAAATCAAATAAGGAGTGGACATACTTATATCATTTATTACTTAAGCAATATCTAGTAACTTATAACCAAGTGAAAGAAATCATTCTTGATGTGCTTCAGAGTTTAACCCTTGCATATGTTAGAAAAGGTCAAGCGGCATAGTGGGAAATGGAAAAATGAACCATGACATTTCCAGGTTAGCTGTGAGTACTTCGCATAAACATGCCATTTTCTTCTTCCACGACTGCACAGAATTTCTTCAGCCATACCAACAGCAAAGACAGAAGACAGAAGGGCCTCAGCTGCCCGGACTCGCTTTATGGCCGGGGGTCCTCAGCGTACCTGGACTTTGTCAATCAGGCGGGCCTCCAAGGCTGACTCCCAAAAGTTTTCTTTCTTTTTATGTACGACAGGTCATCTG
>NW_007264411.1:0-832 GCF_000164805.1 Carlito syrichta | reverse complement strand
CACCCAAATAAAACTAGGAGGATAAAACCCAATGGCATGGGATTGTAAATGACAGGGTGGTGGGATCCCAAATAGAATGTGGAATAAAAGGCAAAATCATTAAATTAGTATAATACACCTAATGTACAAAAGTTATCAAAATTATTAGTGTAAATTACCAGGATCAGTTTCAAGATTTCCATGTGGCAGGGAGAGTGCATGCTTTCCTTACAGTTTGGGGTCAAAAGATCAGTTGTTCACGACTTTAAGAATACCTCCTTGAAATGCACATGGTAGTGTCTGTCCAGCAAACTCCACATCCCTTTTGTTTCCTTTGTATTTCTTTTTTTCGCTACTAGCAAGCCTCTGGGGAAACAATATATACAATTAAATATGATCTGTCGGTGACCAGCACTGACCAAGGGTGGGTTAGGACCCGCACTGGAGAATCAGGAGACAGCGAGAAGAGACCTCTCGGAGGCAGTTTTTCTGGGAACAGTCTGATGAGGACTGAAGCCAATTTTATTCAAACCTTTTCCAAGTTATGTACCATTTTCTATACCCTCCAGCAGTGTGATAATCACTTGCTAGGGGCGTACAAGTTCCGTGCTTTACAAACCATGCATCACAAGCATCACGAGACTTGCAAGTTTCGACCAAACAATTCGAACTCCATGATGCCTGACGTGCTTCACAAAACTCACATCAAGGTCACAGGTGCACAATTTCTATTGTTCAAAATGTCTTCCATAGTGTTCAATAAATCATTCATATTATACTCTTTGTTCTGAACCCTGATTAATATAAAAAACTTTTCTGATTTAACTCTAGGTTCAATACAAGTTCACTGACT
>NW_007264410.1:0-409 GCF_000164805.1 Carlito syrichta | reverse complement strand
AGAAAAGAAGAAGAAGAAGAAGAAGAAGAAGAAGAAGAAGAAGAAGAAGAAGAAGAAGAAGAAGAAGAAGGAGAAGAAGAAGAAGAAGAAGAAGAAGACACATTCCTGTTGTAAAAGTAGGACGTGAAAATGGACTGACTCTTCTTCCAGCACATCAGCATCTCATTTTGTTTTATTGTCTTTAGCTTTATTTTCTTTTCCCCACTCTCTCTCTCTCAGCTTAATTAAGTGTATTAGACACAAGTCCCATAAATATGGTCACATCCCCACTGGAAGATCAACACATTGTGAAACTTTGTTATTTTCATTTCCATTCTGGACTTTGTGCCCTTTCTATACTGATTTACTTGATAGTTCCTTGAAACTGTCATATTGTTTCCTACTTTCCATACTCTGCAAAAGCTCTCTC
>NW_007264409.1:0-888 GCF_000164805.1 Carlito syrichta | reverse complement strand
TTGTTCTGATTACCTGCTGAGAGATTAAGGAATGGACAAACTATGGAGATAATAGTAAATTTTGTAAAATGCTGAGCATTTATGATCTTAAGTGATAAATAGCTAATTTGTCACTTGGTATAGTTGGTCAGTTTACACAGCATCTTGACTTGCTATAGTAGGAAATTTAATTTAATATTTTTAGAGATGAAAAATATCTCACATGTTACTATTTGTATTTAGAGATAATTTTTAGATTATTCAGAGAAAGCTTTGGATGTCAAATGACTATGATCAGTGGGGACTCTTGCTTTACACTGTATTTCTATTTGATTTTTGAGATATATATGTTTATATAAAGTCACTTCAGAAAAATTATTTGGAGAAAGTTATTTTTCAAACTTATCTAATTAGTTTCAAAGGAAATGTTAGCAGATGTTTGTTTTTTAAGTAGAGGGATTATTTCTCAATTTTAAAAAATTTCCTTTTCTGTACTTTTTGTCTCCATTTGGTTGTCTGATAAGTATCTTTTTTTTAAAAAAGATCCAAACTTATTACTATTTTCCCAGTGTTCAACCTCACTTAATAGTTCAAGTCAGGGAGGCCTCATTAACGCCTCTCTTTCCTGTATTCCCTGCATTCAATCTACCAGCACAAGCTTTACTTTTAAAATATAACCAAAACTAGCTGGGCATGGGGCTTATGCCTGTAATTCCAGAATTTTGGGAGGCAGAAGTGAGAGGATTGCCTCAGCCCAGGGATTCGTGACCAGCCTGGTCATCTTGGTGAGACCTTGTCTCTACAATAAGTCAAAAGAATTAGCTGAGTGTGGTGGTCTGTGCCTGTATTTTCAGCTACTTGAAGGCTGGGGCAGAAAGATCACCTGAGTCCAGCAGGTCAAGGCTGTGA
>NW_007264408.1:0-759 GCF_000164805.1 Carlito syrichta | reverse complement strand
TTAAAGAAAAATGAATCAAATTCTTGTTAAATTTTTAAAATTAGAGTGGGAATGTCCTCCCCCCACAAAATGGAATTATCTTTTGGCAGATGGGCCCTTACTGTACAGGCTTTGCCCACTAGGTAAGTGTTCTTGAAACCCATCGGTGTACAAGTTAGTAATGTTTTGTGAGAAAATTTGATGAAGAAACTTACCACATTGTGACAAATAGGTGGCTGCTTCTCTACCACGACAATGCACTTGCCCACATCATTCTAAGTGTTCATCAATTTTTGACCAAAAACATCACGACCCCATGTTCCACCCTTCCTATTCACCTAATATCACTCCCAGTGACTATTATTTGTTAGTTTGTTTCCCTGGATGAAAGTCCTCTTTGCCCATGTGAAAGAGGGAAAAAATGGCAAAAGCATTAAAAGTCATTAATATTGACAAGTTCAAAAACTGTTTTGAGCTGTAGAAAAAGCATCTTGATAGGTGTATTGCATCAAACAAAAAGTACTTTGAAGAGGCTGAAGTTTAAATGTAAAACATTCAACTTATTTACACAATTTTTAAATAAACTCTAGTGTTTTGGGGGGCAGTCCCCTCTCATATTGTAGAGAAGGAAATACTTCCGAATTTATTTTACAAGACCAGCATTACCCTAATATGAAAGCCAGACAAAAATATAAGAAAATAAAGCTGCAAGTCATTATTACTGATGAACATAAATGTAAAATTTGTAAACAAAATACTAACCAGGTGAATTCAGTATGT
>NW_007264407.1:0-516 GCF_000164805.1 Carlito syrichta | reverse complement strand
CATATAAATATACTCTGGCTGCACTATAAAAATTACTTCTCAAACCAAGAAATAGATTTTTTTTGTAGATAAAGTATTCACCCAACACTATTCAGAAAAAAAAAGTAAAAGTAAAAGAGAGGGAGGTAGTAAGGGAAGGATAAGAAAGAAAGACAGAAAGAAAGAAAAACAGCATAATGACACGAAAAACAGGGCTTTAGTGATGTAGGAATTGATTTGTTTACTCTTAAAAGTAGAAGCTTACTTTGAGTCTTCCGTTAAGCAAGCAGGAAAACACAGTGTAATTCATGGAATGAACAACAACCTAGCATTTGTAGCTAGCCCTCATAAAATTGAAGTTAGTCCCTAGAGGGTAAAGGAAGTATTTAAATTTCTGTTTGAAAGGATTAATCTCCCAAAGTCCTTTATCAGTGCAAGCAGTGTTTTGACAGATTCTCCTGGATTTTCAAGGTATAGGATCATATCATCAGCAAAGTGGGATAACTCGACTTTCTCTTTTCCTATTTGAATACCCTG
>NW_007264406.1:0-575 GCF_000164805.1 Carlito syrichta | reverse complement strand
CGGGCTCAGGCAATCCACTCACCTCAGCCTCACCAATGGGCGCGGGATTACAGGCTGAGCCAACCGAGTCCGGGTGTTTTGTCAATTTTAATGAACAATTTGGATTGTCACAAATGCATACAATGACGTAGCCACTAGAGAGACCATAATATATGATGTTTTAGCACCTTACATTCCTATCGCAGTCCAATTCTTCTTTCTAACTTTGGCTTCTGATATTCACTGATCTGTTTTGTGTCTTAATGATTTTATCATTTAGAATTTTATGTAATTTAATTAAAAAGTTGTTTTTATGTTTGGCATCCTTTAGTGAACTTAACACTTAAGAATCATTTGTGGGCCAGGCTCAGTGGCTCAGCCTGTAATCCCAGCACTTTGGGAGGCCGAGGCGAGTGAATTGCCTGAGTCCGTGGGCTTGAGACCCACCCAGGCATCTTGGCGAGACCTCGCCTCTATAATAAATCAAAAATTAGACGAGCGTGGTAGGACGCGCCCGTAGTTCTAGTTACTTGGACGGCGGAGGCGGAAAGAATGCTGGACCCAAAAGGTCAAGACTGTGATGACTGAGAGCATAC
>NW_007264405.1:0-772 GCF_000164805.1 Carlito syrichta | reverse complement strand
TTCTGCCTTCTGTGGTTTTAACTGGGCATTTTGTATGACTCTATTTTCTCTCCTTCTTTTAACTTTCAAAAAATTGATTCCCCTAGAGGTTGCAGTACACCTTTACAAGTCCACATTAAGACAACACTTTACTATTTTGTGCATAGTCAACAAACTTTATGATATCAAAAGAATTCCAATTCCTCCTTCCTGTTCCTTGTATCCTTACTATCACTCATGTTATTTCCACATAAGCACATGTACATAAGTATGCACAATCTAATTCATTATCACTATTATTACTTTGAGTAAATTATCTGTCAGATCAATTAAGAACAAAAATAAAAGTTTTTATTTTACCTTCACTTATTCCTTTTCTAATACTGTTCCCTCATTCTGATTTCTGTAGTTCTTTTTCTCTTCCCTTTACTATTTTGGAAGTTTCTATTGTCATATTCTCAAGCTCAGATATTCTTTCTTCAGACATATTCAGTTTACTAATGAGTCCATCAAAGATATTCATCATTTCTGTTAGTTGTTTTTATCTGCAACAACTCAGTGATTCTTTCTTAGAATTTTCATCTCTGTTTACATTATTGACCTATACTTGCAAGTTATCTATTATTCCCATTAATGCCCTTAGCATATTGATCATAGATTTTTTAAAAATTAGGTAAAATTCCAACATTCTTGTCATAGCTAATTCTGGTTTTATATTGTTCTGTCTCTCCAAATTATGCTTAATGTCTTTTAGTATGCCTTGCCACATTCTGGTGAAAATATGACCTGATGG
>NW_007264404.1:0-871 GCF_000164805.1 Carlito syrichta | reverse complement strand
AGTTAATTGAGCTGGCTAGCCATGAGGCTGTCTTGCTATGTCACATAGTTAAGTCACCTGGCTATCCAGCTGTCTATCTAGGTAGCTAGCTATTTATGTCTGTTGACTCGCCAGCTGGCAACTTCGTTAATTCAGCTAGTTAAGTCAGGTGGCTAGGCTGCTGGCTAGCTAGGTATCTAGGTAAAGAAGACAGCTGGCTAGCTAACTGGCAAGCTAGTTAAGTCAGCTAGTTTAGTCAGCTGGCTAACCATCTGGGTAGCTAGTTAAATCAGCTCATTAAGTCAGTTGTCTAACAAGGTGGCTAGCTATTAAAAAGCTAGTTACATCATATGCGTAGACAGGTGGCTCGCTAGTTATTTCAGCAAGTTCATTCAGCTGCATATCTAGGTAGCAAGCGAGTTAATTCAGCTATATCCCAGCTAGCTAGCTAGTTAAGTCAGCTAGCTATATGATAGCTACTGAGGGGGCTAGCTAGTTAAAGCAGCTAATTAAGTCAGCTGACTAGGTAGGTAGCTAGCTAGTTAAATCAGCTATTTAGGTAAGCGGGCTAGCTAGTTAAGTCACCTTGTTAAGTCAGCTTACTGACCAGCAGGTTAGCTAGGTGGTTAGGTAGTTAAGTCCTCTGGCCAGGCAGTGGGCTATATATGTAGGTAGCTAGTTAAGTCAGCTTGTGAGCAATCAGGCTTCTAGTTGTGTCAGCTAGTTAAGTCAGCTGGCTATCCAGCTGTCTGTTTAGATATCTAGCTTGTTAACTATGCTGACTAGACAGCTGGCTTCTTCTTTAAGTCATCTAGTTTAGTCAGCTGTCTAGCCTGATGACAAGCCAGTTAAGTCAACTTGTTAGTAAGCCTGCTAGCTAGCTTGCCTGCTA
>NW_007264403.1:0-765 GCF_000164805.1 Carlito syrichta | reverse complement strand
TCTCGCTGCCCAGGCGGGTGTGGAACCGCGGCTCTGGCAATCCATCGCTCAGCTCGAAAGGCACGGGATTACAGTTTGAGCCACCGAGCCTGGCTCCATCTACTTTTAGAATAAAAGTCTCTTTTATAACCTATCTTGGTCAGCTTAATAGGCGAAAGAATTTACAACAATGTCGTTAGAAATATCAGTAGGGCTTTCTGGTTGATATCAAGCATTTAAGGTTTCTAATTTCCCTTTTAAGATTTGTTAAAAATGTTAAAGAACATAGGTCAAATATATGACAGATTCCAAAAAGTTTCCAAAGAGACACAGGGAGTTCATAGGAAAGTAACGATTTCAGGAAGAATGATATAAATGTGCTGGAAAATGTATAACATTCTCATTTCTCCCTCTCCCTTTCTCTCTCTCTCACAGAATATAAAGAAAAAAGGGAGCCCATGGGCCCCCCAAAAGTTCTGAAGAGAGTTCTCTCAAAGTTTTCAATTTTTAGTACTGATCTTTATATATTTTTTTCAGTTGCAGTCTCATTCTGTCACACATACTGGAGTGCAGTGGCACGCTCTCGGACAACACAGCCTTGAACTGCTGAGCTCCAGCGATCTTTCTGCCTCAGCCTCTCAGGTAGCCAGAACTACAGGTGCGTGCGAATACACGCGGGTAATTTTTTTAATTTATTGTAAAGATCAGGTCTCGCCCATTGCTATTTGTTAAAGTTATATTTCTGTGCGATTTACAAACTCCAATTTTGTATCACATTGGAGATTT
>NW_007264402.1:0-759 GCF_000164805.1 Carlito syrichta | reverse complement strand
TAAAAAAAACACAAACTTACTAAAAAAGAAACATGTTACCTTCACCTTTGAAATGAAAATTTAGCTAGTTATAAAAGTCATGGTTGACAATTTTTTTGTCCTTAGTGTTTTGGAAATACTTCTTTATTATGTTCATGCATTAATAGATGTGATGTCTGATCTACTGTGAGTTTGTTCTTCTTTAAGAGGCAGTATGCTTTTTGTATTTGACAATCGTTACATGTTCTCTCTATCTTTGATCTTCTTCAGTCTTAATTCTTGCTCTTAATGTTCATGGGTAGATTTGGTTTTGTTATACCTTGTACCTAGTGTATATATGAGGGAAGACCCCCCAAAAACCCAGAATTTATAATTGTGTATTTCTTCTTACATTTTTAAACTTGTCACCTTCAAAGTACTCTCCATTTGATACAGTACACATACCGAGATCCTTTTTCTACTACTCAAAGAAGTTTGTGAACTTGTCAATTTGGATGCCTTTTAGTGCTTCTGCTGTTTTTTGTTTCACGTCTTCCACATCAGTGGAACATTAGTTGCCCTTTGAGGTCTTTTTTCATCAGGAAAAACAAAAAAAAGTTGCTTGGGGTGAGATCACATGAATAGGGAGGGTGGGGCCCAGGAGTCATGCTGTTTTGTGTCCAAAAGTGCTGAATACTTTTCTGTGGTGTGGACAGCTGTGTTTATAAATCACCCATCATAAATGGACAAGTCCATAGAAAATAAGCCAAAATAATAATAATAATAATAATAAACTTAAGA
>NW_007264401.1:0-724 GCF_000164805.1 Carlito syrichta | reverse complement strand
GACTTAACATGTTGGCGGATGATGTGGACAACTACTTATCTGATTTAACACGTTGGCTGACTACTAGGCTGACTTGTTAGCTGTCTTTAAAAGTCGGCCGACTAGTTAGCTTGGTTAATTAGTTGACTGACGAGTTGGCCCCCAATTTAGCTTGGTTAACTAGTTGACTGGCTACCTTGCTTACCTAACTAGTCAACTGAATATTTGGCCGACTATTTAGCTGACCTAACAAGTCGGTTGACAAGCTAGCTGACCTAACTTGTCAGCTGACAAGTTGGCCGACTAGTTGGCCAATTGGTTAGCTGACTTAAATAGTTGGCCAGCTAGTCTTCCGACCGGCTAACTTACTTAACTTGTCAGCCGGTGAGTGAGCCCACAGGTGAGTTCAATTAACTAGTCGGCCGGTGAGTGAGCCGACTGGTCAGCTGACTTAACTATTCAGCTGGCGAGTGAGCTGACTGGTCAGATGATTTTAGTCGGCTAGCGAGTAAGCTGAATTGTCAGAAGAGTTAACTAGTCAGCCGTCGGATGAGCCAACTGGTGAGGTGACTTAACTAGTTGACCGGCGAATGACCCGACATGTGAGTTTCCTTATCTAGTCAAGCGGCAAGCGAGCCAACAGGTGAGCTGATTTAACTAGTCAGCTGGCGAGCAAGCCGACTAAATAGCTGATCTGTTGGCCTGCGAGCGAGCCGACAATTTAGTTGACCTGTTGGCTGGTGAG
>NW_007264400.1:0-652 GCF_000164805.1 Carlito syrichta | reverse complement strand
GAAGCAGTTGGCAGAGAGGGGGAGATTGAAGCTGGCTTGTGTTACAGAGGAGATACCAGTAGGTCCCCCAGGAGACATGGAGGGGAGATACGAGAAAAAGCTGTGTAGTGACTTTCTAATTCTTGTAAGTCCTCAATTCTTCCTGAAGTCAGAGCCCTTAGAATACATGGCACCTTGTCTAGACTAACATGAGTTGAATTATGGTCCTCACAACACAATGTTCATGGCACCAGTCAATTTCTTAGAACAAAAACCGGGCGCACCAAGTAGCCATCTGTGAGCATAAAGCCTCTGAGCCTTAGTCATAGATGACACTGAATTCTGAGATCACTTTGTATTGGCCATTTATTTCCTTCCATTTAAATGATCACCTTATAGCAAGACTGCCATGTATTACACAGTGATTCACTGAGCTACTTTGTCCCTGGTGGTGAATATGTCAGAATATCTTCATGCAGTGGGCCAGAGAATCAGTGATGTCAATGATCATGATAGTGCCATGTGAAAAGTCTATAACAGGGCATAGGCTGGTGTTCTAGATTTCCAGAGATACCACCTTATTTCATTTTCACTGACTTTGACAACAGCAACAAGAATCAAGATTTTGCAAAAACAATCACATGAGACAGGTAAACATGAGCTTAATTTGGGT
>NW_007264399.1:0-771 GCF_000164805.1 Carlito syrichta | reverse complement strand
TTTATGGATAAAAATAAATGGGCTAAAATACAGGATACCACAACTTGCCCTCTAATAAAAACAACTGAGTCACTATTATACAAGTAAATGTTTCAAAGAGAAATAAATTTTAGCAGAATTAGTGATGAGGCCGTAGAAAAGTATGAGACAGAAATAGTAGGTGAAACACCTTCTGATTAGTCCCCAATATTCCAATATACTGTTACTAATCTATACTTTTCACAGTAGACCAAAAGAACTACCAATAAGTTTATTATAAATAAATAGGTTAAAGCAAAGAACAGCAGGTACACAACCAATTATTTCCTTTGGGTAAATGATGAAAATCATGCAAGTAAGTGACTGGCAAGCAAAATTAGTAAATAAAAAAATCTACCTGTGGCAATTTGTTTCCCATTTACTCTGAATAGGACTGTTTAACAATATATGTAGATTAAAATGTGAAACGTATAATCTGATACTAACTTTGCCTGATGCATGTAGTAAAAAACACGTTTGAATATACTTTACAATAAAAATGAATGTTTATTGATCTTTTTTCTTTACTTCTGCTGAGGCTTGAAGGAGTGAGTAAGCAAACTCAATAGTCAACAATAGAATGTTTAAATGTCTCCCATATGATAGAATACCTTCTGACCATCAAGTAGTATTTTTAAACATAATTAAGGATATGAAAGAACTTTTATGATATATGCCAAATTTTTAAAAAGCAGGAAACAAAATACAAAGGGCAACCCCAGCATTGTAAGAATAAATGATATAAATAAACGA
>NW_007264398.1:0-481 GCF_000164805.1 Carlito syrichta | reverse complement strand
TTTGAGGAGGAATTTAGGGTAAGGCTATGGTGTCGGCAATTCACTTCTAAGTGGTTCTGATAAAATCAGTGTGTGCGTGTGTTTGAGTGTGTGTGTGTGAGAGAGAGAGAGAGAGAGAGATTAACAAACTGACAGAGAGACAGAGAAAGGCAACTGGCCTATCTATAGATGGAAATTATGATAATGTATATTGTGATATATATATGTGTGTGTGTGTATATATATATATATCATATACATATGGCAATTTTCTCATAGGTTTGAATTTTTCTCAAAATTAAAAATTTGGAGAAAACATTCTTTATTAAGACAAAAAATAATGAAGTGTAAAAATAATTCTGCTTTTAGTTGTGAACTGCTTTTGAAACACACCAAGATATTGATTGGCATTGCAGTTTTATGATCTGATGATGTGGACACTTTGCTTTTGTTGTTCATTTAAGCAAATTTCATCAGGTGAAATAAATTCAGAAGTAAAATC
>NW_007264397.1:0-809 GCF_000164805.1 Carlito syrichta | reverse complement strand
TATCCACAGAGCTTGTACTGATGTACACTCCCGTGAGCAGTGTAGAAGTGTTCCCTTTTTGTCATTTCCTCGCCAGCATCTGTTGTTTTTGGAATTATGGATGATAGCCATCCCGACTGAACTTAGGTGACCTCTCAATGTAGTTTTCATTTGCATTTTTGGATGACTAATGAGGCTGAGCTTTTTGAAATGTCTTTGGTGGCTGCGTGTGTGTCTGTTGTTGAGAAGGGTCTGTACATATCGTTTGGCCACTTTGAAATGAGGCTGTTTGTTTTTTCCTTGTCATCACGTGGGAGTTCCTAGCAGATCCTTGATGATCATCCTTTATCAGTTGCACATTTGCAAATATTTTTTTTCCAGTCGGCGGCTTCTTTTTCTCTTTTTGGAGTCAGGGCCTCACTCTGATGACCAGAGTGGAGTAGAGTGGTACAATCATACCTGACCACAGGGTGGACCTCCTGGGCTCAGGCAATCCTCCCAGACAGCGACAAATACAAGCCTGTATCTCCATGCCCAGCTCACTGATGACATTTTGGAGATAGAGATGAGGCTGCCTGATGTTAGACAGTCGCGTCTCCAAGTCCTGGCTCCAGCAATCTTCCGTCCTCAGTCTGCCAAAGTGCTGGACGAGAGATGGGAGATTCCAGACCTGGCCTACCCTTAGCAGGAGTCGTTCTGGTGCACAATGAAGTGTGCTTTGCTTGCTGGGATACGCTTCCTAGCTGTCCATAGCCAACGATTTCGCTTGCTTTTCTTATGGAGCTATGAGTCTCCTTTACTTCTCACCACGAATATTCACCCCTCAACCT
>NW_007264396.1:0-818 GCF_000164805.1 Carlito syrichta | reverse complement strand
AAATTTCCAGTTTTTAATAAAATGTCTGGCACTAGTCCAAGCACTTTGAATGCATTAACTCATTTAAACCTCAGAACAATTGGCAATTGTGTATTCATTTTATATATGACTATGATTGTAGACTTGTTTGTGTCTTGCAACATGACTAGTAAGTGCAAGTACTAGCTGTCTGAGATGCTCTCTTAAATAATTTTGTATTTTGTCTCTTCAGGATTTTTTATGGAACTTAATAAGCTAATTATCAAGTTCTTGCAGACTGGTAAAGGAGCAAAAATAGCCATGGCCATTTAGTTGACTAAGTGTTTAGGCAGTGGCGGTGGAAGAGTCATTTCCTCTAGTTGATACGCAGACTCTAATTTAAAGTTGTGGTAATTAAAATAATGTGATATTGGCTCAGATTAAGTTAATAAATGTGCAGCAAATTAAGGTGATAAAGCTAAATGAGAGACCCACGTACAACAATGTACGATAGACGTGATTTTACAAAGAATTGGAGGAAAGGATAGATAAGTCCAACAAGTTCATGTGGAAACAATTGGTTTGCCACAGGAAAACATACAAAAAATTAGATTTCCCTTTACATCGTTTGTAACCAAGTGCAAATGGATTAATGTCTTAAAAAATATGGCTCTCAGAGAATACCTTTTTGACTCAGTAGTAAGGAAAGATGGCATGTTACTCAAAGCATAGGTAATAAAATATTGCTAAAAAGTACTGAGACAAAATTACAGTATCATATATAGCAAAAAGAAAAAACGATGCAAACAAATTTAAAAGAGAAGAAAAATATCTGGTGAAATTACTTGCAACATGTATGG
>NW_007264395.1:0-824 GCF_000164805.1 Carlito syrichta | reverse complement strand
AATTCTTATACACTGCTGGTAATATAGGTCATTTCAACCTCTGAGGAAAACAGTACGGAGTTTTTCCAAGAATGAAAAATAGAAATACCATTCAATCCGGCAATTTCAATACTGGTCTCCAATTCAAAATGAAAGAAAGTATTGTATGAAAAAGATGCCTGGAAGTGGGAGGACCATGATGGCCTACTGAAGACATTGCACATTTGCCATTCTCAGCAAAGAAATGTATATGGAGAAGCAGACACAGAGCTTTCAGGGTTGACCTGAAAACACAAGCAGAGGTTTATTGGACAATCCCATGGGAATATGTTCTCATCCAAGTGCTTGACACTACTAGAAGGGGCCCAGGAGAGCACTCATGGAGAAGGAAGGTATGAGTGAAAGTGACAACTTTTCTTCTTTAGGCATCACATGCAAGCCTCTGCAGCCCCGATCAAGGAGAGACAGCCCCGGCCTTCTACCTGCACTGCTCACACATCCAGCAAGGTGCCGGGTGCTGTCATGAATCAGGACAGAGGCACTGGCAGTTATCCACATGAAGACCAGGGAATCCCAGGTCCTGAGGACCGCTGGACCCAGTGCCCTTCTTCTTCCCTATTAAGAGGTTCAGTGGGAAAATCACTTTGGGGGTGGTCTGCATTGCATTCGCTCTTCCTGCTCCCTGCCTCTCCAGATTCCAGCAGGTGCTGTACACCCACTTTATAAATATTTCTGTGATATCAACATCTGTTGCAGCCCTAGGTCAGGGTTACAGATGTGACTTGCTCTCAAGAGCCCACCATCACTGTGATAACCCTTCCTACAGAGCAGCATGGAAACCAGGA
>NW_007264394.1:0-731 GCF_000164805.1 Carlito syrichta | reverse complement strand
AAGATATTACATAGAATAAAAATGCAGGAATGTTAAATACTACTAAGTTAGCTGTTAATGGAATGAGTACTAAAATGATGGCTCAACTGTGAACATTGGTAGCTTCCTTCAAACTAATCGATTCTATTAGGAAAAGCATTCAGGCAAAACACAACAAGACTGGGAAGGAATACTGAATACAAGTCGCTGATTGATTAACTCAAACTATTAGTCAAATGTGTTGAATTGCCAAAGGCATCCCAAATCTGAGATATCATTCCCAAGTTAAACATTAAGATGCATTCTTTCCACCAGTCCTTCCCTTCTCCCTTCCTTTTTTCCTCAATGCGTGCCATACATCTTGATTTTAATAAAGTAAACTTTTTATGCCTCAATTTAAGATAGAGTTGAAGGTGAGCTAGTAATAACAGTATAGTGATTATTTGCTATTATCTGATCTTTCAATTTTTAAGTGAGGGCCCAAAGTTAATGCAAGCTTTAAGAAAATTGGGCCAACAAAAAAAATTTACAAATTTGAAAAATATATCTTAATGAAGAAGTAATTGATTTGCATTCAGAAACAACTACTATGAGACCCCTAATGTCTGAGCATTCTGTTCCCTGCCAAATCAATCTCTTTGGCCACCATGATATCAAAGCACAATGAATTTCAGTCACTATTTCTCAAAAATGTTCACAGTATCATCACTGCTAAAAAGAACAAAGGAAGTTTATGAGTTCCTAGTTTTTGG
>NW_007264393.1:0-305 GCF_000164805.1 Carlito syrichta | reverse complement strand
GGTGGTATTACAAACTTGTCCACACAGGATTGGATGGATGGTATGAGTGCGGTTACAGAGATACTGATTGGTTGGTTTGTGTTTGATTTGCGTGGGCTCCGGCTGACCATGACTGACCACTAACGGTCAGACGGGCAGGGTGGAACCGGTTAGGTCTTATGGAATGTTAGATAGCCGGAGGCTCTTGTAACATATTTACTATGGGGGGCCCAGGTCCGCACAGTCATCGTGACTGTGCATAAGCTGGACCCTGGGTTCAAGAACATGTTTACTAGAAGCTAAGGTTTACATAGTCACTGTGACTG
>NW_007264392.1:0-673 GCF_000164805.1 Carlito syrichta | reverse complement strand
CCTCAGGGAGTCCGATTATTCTTAGGTTAGGCCTCTTGAGGTAGTCACTCATCTCTTGAAGGTTTTGTTCTGTCTTTTTTAGCTTATTTTCTGTGTTTTTAAGAGTTTGGGTTATTTCTATATTTTGGTCCTCAAGCTCTGAGATTCTTTCTTCTGCTTGGGTAATTCTGCTTTCCATGCTTATCAATTTGTTATTTATTTCATTCACAGTATTCTTTATTACTGTTATCTCAGATATCAGCTCCTTCCTAGTTTCTTCTTGTGTCTCCTCAATTCTTTTTAATCTCTCCATTATTGTTTTGATATCTACATTTGCATTTTGAGACCCTTCATTCTGGGGACTTTTCATTGTTTGTATTCCAAAGTCAATTTTCTCAGTGTCTGCTCTCCCAGGCGTCTGGGAGAGACCCATACTCTTCTTTTGGTTTTTCTTCATTTCTGTAGATTTTTCTCCCTTTACCCCTTTCCCTCCCCCTCTTCAATTCTGTTTTTGAGGGAAGGTGGGGTTGCTTTTATTTCTCTTCTGCAATGACCTGTTCTTCCTTATGAGGGTCTTCTGGTTTTGTTCACTTTTCCCTCTGCTTTACAGTCTGTCTATTCAGCAGTTTGCAGTCTTGGTCCGTTCAGAGAACCTCACCAGTTCACCTATGCCGTCGCCATCTTGCCCCATCTC
>NW_007264391.1:0-741 GCF_000164805.1 Carlito syrichta | reverse complement strand
GCCCTCCAGAGTTGTCCAAGCCGGATCCTCTTTGTTTGAACCTCTGCCAACTGGAAGGTCAAAGAGGAAATAAAGTTTCCCCCAACATCGACCATGGCCTTGGTGGGGCTCTCCTGGCAGGTGGTGCTTGTGGGAGTGGCCTTTTCTCCTTCTGTAGATCCTGCTGTTCTGCCTGTGGGTCTGTGAGAGGGCTTCTAACTGGACTCCCCTGGCCTGGTGGAAGGGCTCCAGATAGTTCATCCCTGGATGGAGACGGCATCACCTGAAATGTGACCTCACTTTCCCATGTGGGTGACATCTGCTGCTGGGAGATGTCTCATATCTGCTGGCCCTCTGAAGACCACCTACACACCCTGAGATTTCACCTCAGCTCTGTGATACATGGTGTCTTGGTGTGTCTTCCCATCCTGATGAGGTCTTGTCTCCTGGGATCACCTCTGGCCCTCTGAAGGGCCTATACATATACAGCCTGAGATTTCGACTCAGCTCTGTGATCTGTGGTGTGTCTTAGTGTGTCTTCCCATCCTGATGAGGGCTTATCTCCTGGGATCATCTCCTCCCAACTCAGTGCCCATGTGTTACAGAGAAGTTTCCCCTGCCAGGTCAGTGGCAGCCCCCTTAATTCACATAACAGCCTGTCTCTGAGTTCCTGGCAGTGCTGGTAACCAGAGAAGCCATGGGGACAGGCCCACCTGCTTGCCTGTTCTGGACGCTACTCTCATGTGGGAAGTCTTCACCACT
>NW_007264390.1:0-749 GCF_000164805.1 Carlito syrichta | reverse complement strand
GAATAAAATATTGAATTTTACTAGGGTTATGTCTCATTCTTTCATTTTTTAAAAAAATAAACATCTAATTTTCATTGTGTTTCGGAGGAGGGTTTCAAACCTTACTCTGGACTCCTTGACATTTTTCTTTTTATACCATGTAAATTTTGATGTTATTCTGGACTACATATTTGGCCACATTCTCTCCTTCTTTTTGTTTTTCATACCAACTATATGTTAATTATTCTGTCAAATAAATCTGAATTGAGTAAGAGACATTCTATTCAAAAGGATTATTGATGGAAATTGGGGGAAGAGACTATTGTTATAGGACAATGGGTACTATTGCAATAGGAGAATCACTATGATCAGAAGATATGTGAGTTTCTTAAGTGTTAGGCAAAAGTGTTTTTTTTGTTTTTAATGAGAAAGAGTAGGCAAGGCTAGAAAGAACCAGATTTGGGGAAGTGAGATGAATGAGAATGGCATGACTCAACAGATTAAAGTTTTCTTTGGGCCAACTTGCTCTTGGAAGTGACTGTTAAAGATGGGTTATATGCTGCCTTGGCTAAGGGTGACCCCAAAATAAAGAACTGGGGGAAGGAGAGAATTTTAACCAGTTTGATGAATGGAAACCAACAGTTTTGCTAATTATTTATCTGGCAAAACATGAGAATTTGTAGCATCTTTGTCTGATTTTCTGATATGTAAACAAGGGACTTGCATGAATCTCATCTAAGTCACTTGGCAATGGCTCACATCAGCAAGAA
>NW_007264389.1:0-755 GCF_000164805.1 Carlito syrichta | reverse complement strand
GAATGCTCCCTACATCTCTACACCTGGCTCCTAAGCTTCCCAGTACTATACATTTCTCAGCCAATTCCATATGTGAACAAAGACCAGGCAATGAAAAATAATGTCCTTAAGCTCAGGGGTAATAATGTGAAAAGACTGTATTGTCACAATTATTTAAGGAAAAAAAATACACATGCATATATGCATATAAGCTTATAATATAATAAAAGTTAGTTTAAAGACCTTAAGAGAAAGTATGGAGTGTGTAACATAACACTTCTGGGAGTTTCAGCCTTACGCAGTCAAACACCACGGCAGTATTCTGAACTGAAGATCTTCTGGGGAGGGGTATCCACACAGAAGGCAAGTACTCATTATTCTAGTTTCTTCTGGAAGTAATATCCTTATTTACCTTATTTTAAACACATATTTAAAGTCATATTTATTTGCTTCTAAATCTCTATTTTCCATGAGATCTTGCTCTTGCTAAGTGGGTTTTTCTCGAGGCATTTTTCAAAAGCATAAACCCCTAAGTTGATGAATAGTATTCTGGTGTGTCATTAAACAAAATGTATGGATACCGTGGGGCCTTTAATAATATAATTTAATGTAATAAAAATAAAGTTTACTGGAAGAATAAAATGAAACAATTAACAAATCTCCCTAGTCTCCCTCAATTTGCGATTAAAGAACAATGCAATTTGCCCTTTTAGCAATTATTTCAAACGACCAAACTTGGAAAATTAAAAGTTGTTATTAATAGAATGGGTCACTTT
>NW_007264388.1:0-817 GCF_000164805.1 Carlito syrichta | reverse complement strand
AAATGCTCTTTAGGAGAGATATAATAAATAAACTTTAGCACATTCATGCTCTGCGATCCTGGATGGCAGGGAAAAAACAGGCAAGATGTGGATTGGGGGGAAAAATCAAATTGCAGGGAAATACATCATATCTTCCTGGGCTGCCTGCAAGAGGGTGTGATTCCAGCCTGGAAGTTCAGGGGGCGCTGGAGGAGAAGGTCCTTGTGACTGATGGAGGGCAAAGGGTCATAGCTCATCAGACTGGGAAGGGAAACATGACTTTCAGGTAAAGGGAACAGCAAGGTACAGAAAAGCAGGAAGTGCTGGTCACGCATGTGCAGGACAAGCAACTGGGAAATAAAGGTCTTTCCTGGGATAGACTGGAGATAGCTCAGAAAAGTGGACAGGACTCAAACCAATTATATGTAAACCTTTATGTCTTGCTCAGAATTTTGGACTTACTTGCTAGACAGTGAGGAACACTTGATAATTATTATCTTCATGAAAATAATTTGGTCTGTTTATGATGTAGCAAGATGATTCTTGAAGTAGACTGGAAGACACATGGAAATGAAACCAGACTGATGACAGAGAGATCTTTTAGGAAACTGACAACAACCCAGTGCACTGATGATGCTACATCAAGTAAAAGATTGCAAACAGGTCTAATAACACCTTAAAACAGGTATAATAATTGGGCATATAATTTTGTTGTCCAATACAGGACATTTCAGAAAATAAAACATGGTAGCCAGAGAGCCATTTGGACAGAAGAAATAAATCGGCATTGCCCCAAGCAAACTGGGAGGCGTGGTTACCCTCCCAACAAGAAACAAAG
>NW_007264387.1:0-589 GCF_000164805.1 Carlito syrichta | reverse complement strand
CTAATGTAGCTTAATTAAAGCTACCTTCATTAAGGGCATGAGAGGGAAGGGAGCCCTTTAAAAGTGACTTTAATTGCTGTTGCCAACTGCAGACTTTTTATGTTTTCCACAGTTAATTACACCCTGGGTTTCTAGCACTAATTTCATCCAGGAATACTGAGGAACAGATGAGTTCTCTGTACCCTCTTGCCACAGCGGGTGCCATGGCCTGGTCTAGAGTAACGCAGGAGACACAGCCCATGAATTGACATGATATTACATGGAAACACCACGTGCGGTGATAGGTCTTCATCAATATGGCCAGGAAGACCCAAGATGAGACAACCTGCCTCCCTGTACATGTTGCAAGCACAAGTGGGTCCTGGGCTCCTAACAGACACTTCTCTCCTCCTATGTTCCCCTCTTCCTTCTCTGCATTGGACGCTTCTTGGGGCGGCTCTGCCCACATGTGGCATGAAGACCATAGTCTTGAAACTTTGACCAACCACTTTTCCAACTACAGAAGTGAAAGCTTTCCTGTGGTGTTGCCAACTAACCCTGAGGCCAGCTGCATCCCCATGACCCAGGACCAAGCACAGAGACTGGCACT
>NW_007264386.1:0-694 GCF_000164805.1 Carlito syrichta | reverse complement strand
TGTGAGAGGTCACTCAGTATTATAGACTCTAGTTCCCATTCAGGTGGCTGCGAAATTCATGATTTTGTTTTTTTATATGGCTGCGTAGTATTCCATCATGTATATGTACCACATTTTTTTAATCCAGTCCTCTTTTGATGGGCAGCATGGCTGTTTCCAGGTTCTTGCTATTGTGAACAATGCTGCGATAAACATACGTGTGCAGGTATCTTTTTTATAGAGTGATTTGTGTTCTTCAGGATATATTCCCAGTAGGGGGATTGCGGGGTCATATGGGAGGTTGGTATTTAGAGCTTTTAAGAATCGCCACACTGCTTTCCACAGAGGTTGCACTAGTTTACACTCCCACCAACAGTGTAGAAGTGTTCCCTTTTCACTACACCCTCTCCAGCAGCTGTTATTTTTTGAGTTGTTGATAATTGCCATTCTGACTGGAGTTAGATGGTATCTCAGTGTGGTTTTGATTTGCATCTCCCTGATGATTAGTGAGGTTGAACATTTCTTCATGTGTGTGTTGGCTGCTCGGATGTCTTCCTTTGTGAAGTGTCTGTTCATATCTTTTGCCCATTTTATAATGGGGTTGTTTGTTTTTTTCTTTTCAGCACGTTTGAGTTCCTTGTAGATCAGGATGTTAAGCCTTTGTCGGTCCTGGAGTTGGCAAATACTTCTTCCCAGTCTGTAGGCTGTCTCCCTG
>NW_007264385.1:0-907 GCF_000164805.1 Carlito syrichta | reverse complement strand
CCTTGCCAACATCTGTTGTTATTTGTATTTTAATGATGGCCATTCTTTTTTTTTTTGAGTTGGAGTCTCACTCTGTCACTCAGACTGGAGTGCAGTGGCCTCTCCCGGCCACTGCAGCCTCGACCTGCTGGGCTCCAGTGATTCTTCTACTTCAGCCTTTCAAGTAGCTGGAACTACAAGCGCGTGCTACCACACCGGGCTAATTTTTGATTTATTGTAGAGATGAGGTCTCGCAAAGTTGCCCAGGCGGGTCTCGAACCCACGGGCTCCGGCAATCCACTCACCTCAGCCTCCCAAAGTGCTGGGATTATAGGCTGAGCCACTGAGCCCGGCCATGATGGCCATTCTTACTGGGCTTAGGTGGTATTTCAGTGTGGTTTTTGATTTGCATTTTTTTGATGATGCCTGAGGCTGAGCACTTTTTCAAGTGTCTGTTGGCTTCCCCAATATCTTCTTTTGAGAAGAGTCCATTTATCTCTTTCGTCCACTTTTAAAAGAGACTGCTTGTTTCTTTATTTTTTTCCTTTCGGGCATTTGAGTTCCTTGTACATCCTAGATGTTAGGCCTTTTTCAAATATTCAATTCACAATATTTTGCATTCGGTGGCTGTTCCCCTGCTCTCTTGATGGATTGTTTCCTTTGCAGAAGCCCATTAGTGTGCTTGTCTATCTTTTTTCTTAAGGTATTTGCCTTTAGCGTTCTGAATTGGAATTGGTTGCCAGTTCCAATTTCCATAAGGGTGTCTTCTGCATTTTCTAAGATTCTTAGACTTTGAGGTTTTCCATTTATGTCTCTAATCCATTTAGAGTTAATTTTTGTGTATGGGGATACGGAGGGGTCCTGTTTCAATCTTCCGCCTGTCGTCAGCCAGTTTTCCCAGCATTATTTCCTGAATAGGTTCTCTTCG
>NW_007264384.1:0-643 GCF_000164805.1 Carlito syrichta | reverse complement strand
GAGAAGACCAACTCCCAGACACATAACAATTTGCTTAAACAAAGTAGGTATAAAAGAGAAAAATCGTAAAGGCAGCAAGAGAAAATGGTCATACTCCTTATTGGGGAAGACCAATTACAATAGCAGTAGATTTATCTACAGAAGCCCTTCAGGCTAGAAGAGCTTGGAGCCCAATCTTCAGAGTCCTCAAAGATAATCAATTTCAACCACGAATAACCTACCCAGCTAAAATAAGCCTCATCAGTGACCAGCCTTACTAGAAACACTTAAAAAAATATTAAGCAGAGAAGAAAGGGCAAAAAGAACAATAACATTCTTCACAAGAGTGCAGGAAAAAGATTGAAAAGACACACAAATCAACCCCCAAATCAAAAGAAAAACAACATACAAACAGGATCAACACCTCTATAAGAACCTTCATGACAGGGGTAAACTCTGACGTTTCAATAATTAGCCTAAATGTGAATGGACTAAATGCACCAAGAAAAGACATAGAATGGTAAAATGGATAAAATATCATAAAGCAAAAATATATTATCTCCAAGGACTCATTTCACCAGAAAAGACATTCACAGACTCAGTGTAAAATGATGGGAAGCAAAATTCTGGCAAATCGAACACAACAAGAAAGCTGGAGTTGCAA
>NW_007264383.1:0-705 GCF_000164805.1 Carlito syrichta | reverse complement strand
AATGAGCTAGCTAGCCTACTCAAACAGCTGACTCAAACCCATTTGGTAACTAGCTATCCTGTTGACTCAACCAGCTGACTTAACACGTTAGTTAACTAGCTAACTACCTGACTCTACCTGCTGACTTAACCCGTTAGCTAACTACCTAGATAGCTGTCTTAACCAGCTGACTAAATTTGGTAGCTGACTTAACTAGCTAACTTAGTTAGCTGACTTAACTAGTTAGCTAGCTGATTTAACTACCAGAATTAATTAGTTAGTTAACTATTTAGCTAGCTGAATAACTAGCTGATTTAACTAGTTATCAAACTATTTAGGTAGCAGGCTTAAATAGCTGACTTAAATATTTAGCTAACTAGTGAGCTAGCTGTCTTAGGTAGCTGACTTAGCTAGGTAGCTAATTAGTTAGCTGACTTAGCTAGTTGACTTAACTAGTTGTCTATCGAGATAGCTAGTTGACCAAATGAGTTGGTTAATGTGTTAGCTAACTGTTTTAACTATTTGGTAAATGCATTAACTAGCTGTCTTAATTAGTTGGGTAATGAGTTAGCTAGGTGACTTAACTTGTTGGCGGATGATGCAGACGCCTACTTTTCTGGTTTAAAATGATGGCTACTACTCGGCTGACTTGTTAGCAGGCTTAACAAGTTGGCCGTCTAGTCAGCCGACTAGTTAGCTAGGTTAATTAGTTGACTGACGAGTTGG
>NW_007264382.1:0-840 GCF_000164805.1 Carlito syrichta | reverse complement strand
TTAGAGGCAGAATCCACAGTGGGAAAGACCAGAGTCATTGCAGTAGGTACCCTTCACTCAGCCTCTTGTCATCTGGGTGACCTTCACTATGTGTATTAGTTCCCTCTTGATGCATCACAGATGGCAGGAAAAATGGAGGCTCAACACAGCACAAGTATATCATCTCACATCTTCCAGGTGCAGGATTGTGGGTGTGGTTCAAATGGGTCCTCTGCTCTGGGTTCGGCCTGCAATTCTCACTGGAATGTGGAAAAGAAATTCTCTCTTTTCCAAGCTTCTGCAGGCTGATGGCGGAATTCAGCCACTTGCAGCTGGAGCACTGAAGCCCTATTCCCTCTTTCCTGTCAGCTCAAAAAAAAAAAACAAAAAAAACAAACCTTGCCCATAAAACTCCCACAGATGTATTTACCTATAACCAACTTCAAATGCATGAAGTTACAGAAACCTCTTCATGTACACTCTCACATTTTATATTATGAGTATAATAACAATAAATATATATGGGGATAGATAGATAAATAGATAATAGATATAGATAGATATCTCATTTCAAAGGCATAGCTAAGAAAATATTTGGAAAAGAGGTCCAGTTCAAAAAATATTTAGAATCATTAAGGGAAAGATTCCAGTTAAGATGGAGAAAATGACATTTTATTTATATATGAAAGTGTGAGACTGGAGTCTAAAAAATTTTTCAAAAGTTAAAACAAAGTAAGCTCAGTTCAATTTGAGGGGAGTAAAATGTAAAGAATATGAGATAGTTGTAATTGAGCTCTTCATTGAATATAACACTATCCCCATCAAAAAATTTAAAAAATCAGCATCATCAATAACAAATAA
>NW_007264381.1:0-829 GCF_000164805.1 Carlito syrichta | reverse complement strand
CCTCTCAAGGTTACTTACTGTTTTAGCTGATCTGTCATAAAAGTGTCTGATTATTATATTATGAGTTCAGTGAAAACCTACTCTATCCATGTTAACTTAGAGTTATAAGTTTATAGTTTTAACTATAGAATTAAGCCTTAACATTAATCTTTATCCTAAGTTAGTGAAAACAGTGTTATAAATCATCTACATAACTCCTAGATAAGTGTTAGAACTTATAATGAATTCATAATGAACTACTATAAACTTGTGCTTCTAAAAATCCTTATGTCTAAACACTAAACTGCAAATCCTAAATCAAATAGGGAGTGGATATACTTATATCATTTATTACTTAAGCAATATCTAGTAACTTATAACCAAGTGAAAGAAAGCATTCTTGATGTGCTTCAGAGTTTAACCCTTGCATATGTTAGAAAAGGCCAAGTGGCATAGTGGGAAAATTGGAAAAATAAGCCATGATATTTCCAGGTTAGCTGTGATTCTTCACATAAACATGCCATCTTCTTCTTCCATGACTGCAGAGAATTTCTTCAGCTGTATCAACAACAAAGACGGAAGACAGAAGGGCCTCAGTTGCCCGGTCTCGCTTTGCAGCCGGGTGTCCTGGGCACCTGGACTTTGTCAATCAGGCGGGCCTCCAAGGCTGGCTCCCAACAGTGACCCTGCACCTGTCCTGACATTGCTACACATTTGTGTTTTTATCTCTTGGCTTTCTTTTGTTTTCTTCAATAGTCAGTGTGTGTGTCATACAGAGAATCCACACACAAGACAAACTGGGAATTAGGACCTCCCCTCCCGGAAATCTTGCTTGGATGTCTACTCCCAT
>NW_007264380.1:0-756 GCF_000164805.1 Carlito syrichta | reverse complement strand
CTGTATCCAGGAAAACACGTTTAGATCCAAAAATAACATTTTTTTCTAACTTCAAAAAAAAATTAGCTTCCATTTTAAAAATGTAATCTGAATTTAAATGAAAACCCTAACTTAGAATTCACTTCCATTCTTTAACTAGCTGAAAGAAATCTTAGGGAAAAAATTGTACCAAATTGCTGGTAATTTGCATTATAGAGGATGAAACTTAATTTTTTGTTTGTCAGTAGACATGACAGTGTTTCATCAAAGTTAAGCAGTAGAAAACTCTGATTTTAATTTAGTCAAGATTATGTCTTTACATAGAAACTTTGGTGAAATACCTGGAGTTGACAATAATGTTCTAGGTGCTGTATAAATCTGGATGAAATTACTCTTGTACTGTCTTATTTAGTAATATTGATTCAACTGTTTTACAAGCAAGAGTCTTTATGTCAATAAGCCTTTGTTATATACATCTCATTTGTGTAGTCTTAGCAAAAGAAAATGAACATAGCTGTAACATTTGTGGAGCCTCCTTGTAATTTGGGGTAAGGGACTCTGCTTTCTAAAGAATTAATTTCACAGATCCATGCTCTGTGGTAAATTGTTGTAAACTAATATATTTAAAGCTCTGTCTTAAAAACACGGTACATACTGTTTAAAGCATTAGCTTAAATGAAAATAATATTTTACATTAGTGTAGTTGTGTTTATTTAATTCAGTAATGAAGTTTATTTGGAGTCATTGGCCTACTGCCTTGGCAGGTTTCTGTGACTC
>NW_007264379.1:0-827 GCF_000164805.1 Carlito syrichta | reverse complement strand
CTTCATACTAGGTGGCTGGAATCTTACCCGTCACTGAATACCAAGAGCGTAAAGACTTAAGGGGACATAGGGAGAATGAAGAATGGTGAGCTGATGACACAAAATATTAGCCTTTATGACATAAGTGACCAGCTGATAGATGACATTATTTTTTAACTTTATTACTGAGCACTGCCAGATGAATGTTATCTGAATTGCGTTGCACTGCTTTTCTTAAACGTCGGATGATGACTGGAAAAATAAACAGCAGAAGAAGAACAATCACACCAATAGCAATGAAATTATAGATCAGATTCCAAATAGAATGAGAAGCCACAAATTGAGAAAGAGAAGAAGTAAATCTAGAAGCCAATTGAGAAAATGAAAGTGTAGACAAGTGTGCCTGAGAGATAGCAACGATTTGACCCTGTAACTGTTGAATATTTAAAGAAGAATTAGAGGACTGCCAAACTCCCATAAGGTGTTTCTGAACATCAGCCCAACTGACATTTTGACCATCATATGGCAAAGGTGTAACACAAATCCATTTAAATTGAGCATGACAAGCTACAGACATCTGAACCTTAATATGTTGTATTTGATTTCCTATATATACTAATGCTGATTCTAAAGCATTCAACCTATCAATAATACCTTTATCTATCTGTTCTTGAGTAAATAAAGCTAAGCTAACATTTTGGGACAAATCATTCACATGATTAGCTGTGTGAACTTCTTGAACTAGAGCAGTAGCAGAAGCTGCTACAGATCCTATGATAGCTATTAAAGCAGAAATTTCCAAGATTAAAGCTGCAACAAACCTACAAGGCCTATTTAACATGCTGTGG
>NW_007264378.1:0-818 GCF_000164805.1 Carlito syrichta | reverse complement strand
GGTTTGTCAGGAATGGATGCCAGTCCGATTTCATGAGGGTTTTCTCATTTCTAAGGTCTATGGTTAAGGGTTTACATTAGGTCTCTGATCCATTGGAATTAACCTTTGTGCATGGGGATAGATAGGGGTCCTGTTTCAATCTTCTGCATGTGGTCAGCCAGTTTTCCCAGCACCATTTACTGAATAGATTCTCCTCTCCCCCAGTGGTAGGTGGTGGAGGCTTTGTCGAAGATGAGTTGGTTGAGAAATTGAGGTTTTGCTTCTGGAATCTCAATTCTATTCCATTGATCTATATGCCTGTTCCTATACCAATACCAAGCTGTTTTGATGATTGTAGCTTTATAGTAAAGTTTGAAGTCTGGTAGTGTGATACCACCTGCTTTTTTTTTTTTGCTGAGGATTGTTCTGGCTATTCTTGGACGTTTGTGTTTCCATATGAATTCCTGCGTTGTTTTTTCTAGGTCTGAGAAGAATGTTGCTGGTAATTTGATGGGTATTGCATTGAATTTGTAGATTGCCTTAGGTAAGATGGACATCTTCACAATGTTGATTCTTCCGATCCATGAGCATGGGATATTTTTCCACTTGTTCGTGTCATCTTTGATTTCTTTGAGCAGTGTTTTGTAGTTTTCCTTGTAAAGGTCTTTCATGTCTCTGGTTAGGAAGATGCCAAGGTATTTCAATTTTTTTGTGGCTATTGTGAATGGAATTGTGTTTTTTATTTGGGTTTCTGTTTGTTTATTATTGGTATAGAGAAATGCGATTGTCTTTTGTACATTTATTTTGTATCCTGAGACTTTGCCAAAGGTCTTTATGAG
>NW_007264377.1:0-667 GCF_000164805.1 Carlito syrichta | reverse complement strand
CAGACTTGATCAGCCTCTACCCATTACCCAGTTCTAAAGGAGCTTTTATTTGTTTTATTTTTTAAAATTTTTGAGTTGGTGTCTCACACTGTCGCCCAGACTGGAGTGCACAGGTCGCTCCCAGCCACTGCAGCCTCGACCTGCTGGGCTCCGGCGATCCTTCTGCCTCAGACTTCCAAGTAGCTGGAACTACAGGCAGGCTCTATCATGCCCAGCTAATTTTTTGATTTATTGTAGAGATGAGGTCTCGCCGGAGCTTTTATATTTTTAGCTATTTGTTATAACAATACCCTTCACTTTTCACCAATTTCTGCCTTACACTTTCCTGCTGCCATTAAAAAATACCCAAATCTGGGTAACTTATACAAAATAAAAATGTATTTCTCACAGTTGTGAAGGTTGGGATGTTTGTGATCCAAGTTTCAGCAGATTTAGTTTCTGGTGAGACTACTTTCACTAATTGCAAGATGGCACCTTGATTTCTGTGTCATCTTGTGGTGGTGATTGGAAAGGGCCTAGGATGTTTCCTTTAAACTCTTTGATAAGGTTGCTATTCGCACCCATGAGAGCTCCAGCCTCATGACTCAATCACCTCAATTTTATTGCCTTGGGGATTAAGTTTCAATATAAATATTGGAGGAGATACAAACATTCAAACCATGGCACG
>NW_007264376.1:0-723 GCF_000164805.1 Carlito syrichta | reverse complement strand
GGGCGGCCATGCAGCGACTGTCAGCTCTCAGTGTGTGTAGACAAGGGGATCAAAACCTGCGGGGATTTTGCGCCCATCCGTGTTGTCATGCCTGTGGCACCTAACGCCATTAGAGGAGGCTGGGTGTGGCTCAGCGCAGGCAGCAAAGTGACGTTTCCTTTCGCCCAAGCCTTGTGGTCGTCGGACCGCCCTGGCCTCTGGTAGCCTTCCACGCGGTGCCCTGAAAGACTAGCCAAAACTGGGCTAGGCCACTCCCCATGCCTGTGTGAGCCTGCCTATTCCCTCAACTCCAAAGGTCATCATTGCTTCTACCAGCTCCCTATCTCTGACCCAGAACCTTAAAACCTATACCCTAGTGACAGTCTCCGGGAGTGAGATACCTGCTCCCTGCACTGTCTGTCGTCTTTTTCTTCTTGAAATGACCTCTGTGGATTGCGTGTAAATCTATTCTCCCAACCACCAGGGGATCATTGTAAAACTTTATTTTTTGTCAGGAACAAGAGATTGTTCTTCTTTAACTAGGCGATAAAGAAATTATATTTCAATAGCAGTGTATATTTAATTAGAGTAATCTCACTTGAATTTACTTACCTAATGTATTATTTGTTTAACAAGTAGACCATCTTGTTTGCCAAGTACCATGCAGATCTCTGATAAGAACTTCTGTTATGAGGACATTACAGTTAAAAATCAGGCATGTCTGAGGGTTATATTTTAAGTCTT
>NW_007264375.1:0-743 GCF_000164805.1 Carlito syrichta | reverse complement strand
TAAAGATTGTTTTACTGTAAGTGTAGTCATTCTAAAAGCATTGGAATAACTACATTATGCTCAAGCAGAACATTTGTCAAAAGTGATCATTCGAGTTTGCCTGAAGGGCCTTGCTCTGGTATGTGTCTAAATCCCAGGAAAGGGTTTTAGATAATTGGCCTTATTGCCCAGTGAAAAAGTGACAAAAGACCTTTTTAATTGCAATGGAGTTATTGATAGCTGGAGTGGCCAGGCCCTTTACATCATCTCTTCATTTCATAGTGGAATAAGTTATCTGTGATCCTGTTAATCACTAAATTTCTCTTTCTGTGGATGAATGAGCATGTGATAGAGATTCCCCAATGAACTGCTTCTGGGAGAGGAAACTTTGTTGTGGAGAATGTGTGAGAAGTAAGCAGTAAGTGTTAAGGAAAAGTCAGATTGATGTTATAACAGGTTTTGCTGGAGTGGAGTACATTTCTTCTTGTTTGCTCGGCTATTAATCCAGAATTGTTTGGGGGTGTGCAAGTCTTCTGAAATGCATTATTCAGGTTCCTTAGAGTGGCAATCAAGTACTGTTATAGAGTTCCAATGTATATCATAACAAGTGAACAATGAGTTGATTTATAAATATTTTGGCATAATGATTCATGAATTGCCATATCTGCCTGCAGAAGTTTATTTAATAAATATCATCATCTTGAAGGAATATAAAGATAGCTATCAGTAGTCCATCAATATATATTACTATTCTTTAAAGTACT
>NW_007264374.1:0-745 GCF_000164805.1 Carlito syrichta | reverse complement strand
AAATTATGATAAATGTATATTGTGATATATATATGTGTGTGTGTGTGTATATATATATATATCATATACATATGGCAATTTTCTCATAGGTTTGAATTTTTCTCAAAATTAAAAATTTGGAGAAAACATTCTTTATTAAGACAAAAAATAATGAAGTCTAAAAATAATTCTGCTTTTAGTTGTGAACTGCTTTTGAAACACACCAAGATATTGATTGGCATTGCAGTTTTATGATCTGATGATGTGGACACTTTGCTTTTGTTGTTCATTTAAGCAAATTTCATCAGGTGAAATAAATTCAGAAGTAAAATCTGAGGATGCAAACAATTTAGAATCTAGCCCAAGACCTCCCACTATGTGGTTGTCATTTGCATTTTATTGGCCAGTGTGACCCTCCCAGGGGTGTTAAAGGCCCCTGGACCCAAGGTGGACCATTCTGTGCATTTATGAAGTCCTGTGCAGTGGGGAAGGGTCTTTTGGGTACAGAATGTATCAGAATCTTCCCCTCAGTCTTAGCAGAAGACCATAGCCCTGTGTGCTTCTTGGAATCTCAGAAGTCTGGTTTCTCTCAGAATCTGACTCTGGTAGCTGTGAGTCACCCTTATCTGATCCTGGCATCCTGAGGAAGCAAGATCCCTCTTAAGCTTCACAGTGGACCAGGAAGGATCACAGTGTGACAGGTCCAGTGAGGACATACCAACCTGGCGCAAATTGACCTTGATAGACTAGGAGCAAATCTTGGAAG
>NW_007264373.1:0-837 GCF_000164805.1 Carlito syrichta | reverse complement strand
TGACAAGCGTTGGTGAGCATTGGCCAAAGGTGATTAGAGCTTAGTTTTTGTGACTTGCCTTTCAGTGCCCTTTATAACATTACCAGTCCTTCTAAGAGGTTAAAGGCATCAGAAACTTGGAATCCTGAGGGTGACCCATGTAGATAACTGTGTCTGTATTTTTCTGTCAACATAGATAACATTCATTGAACATCTACATGTACAACTATGTATTAGGTACTCCAGTTAGGTACAGAGTGCTCGATACTTCTGAATTTCATGCTGTTGAATGGTTTAGTGTCTCCTGGAGGAGACAGTGTAGCAACACTCCTGGCCCCCATGAAAAGGAATAATCTCAAAACAAGATGCTCAGCTACTTTCTCAAACATTTAATAATATACACGTTTGTTCCCAAATAACGATGCAATGGGCATAATTTGCTCAATTTAATGCATATTGTCCTATGCTATATTCTGCAGTAGACACAAATATAAACAACAGAGTCACTGTCCTCAGACTTGTAGTTTAGAGTGTGTTTGGAAGTGCTGGTAAGACACAGCCACACAGGCTATGCTATGATGTAAGCCTCTCGTGCCCCTAAGAGAGGTGCAGCCATGTGTGGTGCCTTGGCCCTGTAACTGGACTTGATTCTCGCTCTCGTACCCTGGTTTTAGGTTTCAAAGGACATACTTGCATTGTCAGCCATATCAAATTCTATTAGGAAATGATCGCTAGAATGTAGATCATCTTATAAAAGATAGAGGGAACTGTACCATAGGGCTTAAAATAAAAGGAAACAGCTGTTGCCTTGCTAGACCCTGGTGTGGCCATGTGCTCTTGGAGCTATGACTGTTGCCA
>NW_007264372.1:0-891 GCF_000164805.1 Carlito syrichta | reverse complement strand
TAAGGTATTACATGAGCTGACCCTTGTACAAGACAGGAGAGCCTGCAGTGTTTGAGAGCATCTCATATGAGTTTTTATTTTTTTGTTTTTTTTTTTTATTTTGCGTTGGAGTCTCACACCTGACTTCATCTGTACAATAAATCAAAAAAAATTAGCCGGCCATGGTAGAGTGCGCCTGTCGTTCCAGGTACTTGGAAGGGTGAGACGGAAGAATCACTGGATCCCAGCAGGTCGAGGCTGCAGTATCCGGGAGCGTGCCACTGCACTCCAGTCCGGGCAACAGAGTGAGACTCCAGCTCAAAAAAAAATAATTATAATAATTCAATAGAATGCTTTTAGTGGTAAATTATAAAAATCTACAGAAATAATATTTTAAGAAAGAGAACTAATGGACAAATTATCGGATAATAGCTGCATTCTGCTTAATTTTGAGCTTAAAATGTCCTTCATCTGGTTGCTTAATTATGCCATCAGGTACCAAACTTCCTTTCATGGCTTTGCTCTTTAATTTTCTTCCCTCAACTGAAGGCAGAATCTTTCTCTGGTTGTGGGTTTGCTGCCAGGAACAATCAAGGCTATTGTGATTCTCATTTATGCCTTTAGTAGGCAGAGAGGCTTTTCTCTCAATTATAGCCAAAAACTCTTGACCTTCACTCATATTAGATAAGTGTGGATTACATTTCTCTTCTGAACCAATTACTGTTTCTAAATTGGTTTTAGTTTCAACTGTTCCGTTCCATCTACATCCTGTGTTTTTTTCAATAATGATAGTCATTACATGTAATTGTAATCTCGTATGATTTTACTCCCATGATGCATAGCATGGCGTCTGCTGCTCAGTAGGTTCTCACCAAAATTTAACAAATGAGTGACTGAGTAAAATGAATGAAC
>NW_007264371.1:0-833 GCF_000164805.1 Carlito syrichta | reverse complement strand
TCCATCTCAGCCTTCCGAGTAGCTGGAATTACAGGCGCGCGCTACCACGCCCAGCTGATTTTTTTATTTTTTTGTAGAGATGAGGTCTCGCTGCCCAGGCGGGTCTCGAACCCGCGGGCTCAGGCAATCCACTCACCTCAGCCTCCCAAAGGCGCAGGATTATAGGCTGAGCCACCGAGCCCGGCTATTTGCTCTTTTAATCTGTGGCAGTCTTGTCTGTTATGTTTTCTACCTTGACCTTCTCTGTTACAGGAATCATTCTTAAGGGCCTTAGACGTTATATGAGTTAAAGGCAAGTATTCTTTTGGCTCTCATTTGTAAAATGTTCTGGAAGTTAATAGGAATGAATAATATTGACAGCATCAGCTCTATCTAAATTTTAAAATTTATGTAGTATCTGTTTTGTTTTTAAAGACCAATACTTAATTCTACCAAAACCCTAACATACCCTCACTAATATGTGAAGGGAGAAGAATTATCCCACCTTCAAAAAAATATTCTTTTTAACTGTGCTAAAATATGGGTTTTCTCTATTAATTACACAGAGTTAAATAATTAAGCTAATTGATCATAACTCAGCATACATAGGTTAATTTTGTCAGTGTGTGAAGAACAGACTATTTTTTTCCTATCAATAATTTTTATGGTTGTTTTAAATAATGGAAGGTCAATATTAGCAGTGTTATGCCCACCTACCTAAAGACTACCTTTACCAGACCTACTTAAAGCTTTGTTCTGTGACAAATTTTTGGTCATGATTGAGAAGTAATTATTGTATTTACAATTGGGCTATGACCATAAAGGAAAATACGTGCCTTCTCTTCCTATTTTTC
>NW_007264369.1:0-731 GCF_000164805.1 Carlito syrichta | reverse complement strand
TGAGGCACTCAGCATGCATGACCACAAGCCTGTGTAAGGGGGCAGAACCCCAAGCTGGTGTAAGGTGCCGATTGCAGGCTTCCAGCTCCAGAGGAGGAAATGCCCAACCCTGTCCTCCACCCCAGTTGGCTGGATGCAGACCAGATCCAGCGCCCAGCTGTGAAGCTGGTCCCTCTTAGGAACCCACAGGAGCCACCTAAAAGTGAACGTAAAACCACCACCTCTGCCATTTTCAAGGCATATTTACATCTCATTGCCCCGCCCACCTAGCAGAGCCTCCACCTTGGTTCCCACGGTGACATCATTAACAGGAGACAAAGCCCCTCCCCTATGCTGAATAGTGACTAGTGTCACAGTTAGCAACAAGCTAACTGCCTGCAATAGAAAGAGAGGAGAGAGGCTGGAGATTAGATATCAGGAACTTGATCCATTAAGGGACAAGAGAGAAAAATCTACACAAATGAAGAAAAACCAAAAGAAGTATATGGGTCTGTCCCAGACTCCTGGGAGGGCAGTCACTCAGAAAACTGACTTTGGAATGCAAACAACAAAGAGCCCTGCCCAGAATGAATGGTCTCAAAATACAACCCTAGACATTAAGACATTAATGGAGAGATTAAAAAGAATTGAAGAGACTCAAGAAGAAACTAGAAAGGAGCTGATATCTGAGATAACAGTAATAAAGAATACTGTGAATGAAATAAACAATAAACTGATAAGCATGGAAAGCA
>NW_007264368.1:0-320 GCF_000164805.1 Carlito syrichta | reverse complement strand
TTTCCATTCCGTTACTCTCCTTTTCATTCCATTCCATTGCTCTCCATTCCAATACTCTCCCTTCCATTCCATTCCACTATATTCCATTCCATTCTATTCCGTTATTCTCCAATCCATTCCATTCCATTCCATTCAGTTACTCTCTATTCCATTCCTTTCCATTCCGTTACTCTCCTTTTCATTCCATTCCATTGCTCTCCATTCAATTCCATTCCATTCTATTGCATTCCATTCCGTTACACTCCATTCCATTCCATTCCTTTTGATTTCATTCTATTCCGTTACTCTCCATATCATTCCTTTACTCTCCATTTCATTCG
>NW_007264367.1:0-332 GCF_000164805.1 Carlito syrichta | reverse complement strand
CTTACCAAATCCACCCTTATTCAGTATGTGGACGACCTCCTCCTGTGTAGCCCTTCCTTAGCTGATTCTCAAATGGACACTGCACTCACTCTTAACTTTCTAACAGAAAAGGGATATCGTGTATCCCCTCAAAAAGTCCAACTGTCTGCCACACAAGTCACATATCTGGGGGTAACCATCTCACACCAACAAAAGACCATAACGACGGACAGAAAAGCGCTAATTCAATCCCTAAACATACCCAAGACTAAAGAGGAAATCCAATCATTTTGGGGGCTGGCTGGATACTTTTGGGCATGGATTCCCAACTTTGCCCTACTTGCAAAGCCACT
>NW_007264366.1:0-325 GCF_000164805.1 Carlito syrichta | reverse complement strand
CGATTCCATTCTTCTGCATTCCATTCCATACCTCTGCATTCTATACCATTCCTCTCCATTACATTCCTCTCCATTACATTCCTTTCCTCTATTTTCCATTTCATTCCATTTCTCACCATTCCATTCTATTCTTTTCCTCTCTATTCCATTCCTCTCCCTTCCTTTACTCTCCATTCCATTCCATTCCTTTCCTCTCCGTTCCATTCTATACATCTCCACTCCATTCCAATCATGTTCCATTATTCTACATTCCATTCCATTCTTGTACATTGATTCCATTCCATTTCTCTCCATTCCATTCCATTTTTCCCCTTCCATTCCAATG
>NW_007264365.1:0-308 GCF_000164805.1 Carlito syrichta | reverse complement strand
CAACTCAAAAAAAAAAAAAAAGACAAAAGTGATGCTTTACAAATGAGTTACTTTCTCCAAGTTCTCATCTCTCCTTACTGTTATTTCTAAATAAAGTCACCTTTATAAAACCAATCAATTTCATTGGCTACTGTGTAGCATGTGAGCTCATATACAAAAGGAAATTATTACTCAATATCAATAGCATCTTCTTCAAAAATGGTATGATATTGATTACTATTTTACAATATTGCCAGATCCAAAAAGTCCTCCCCCCCACTCCATTGATATTTTTTAAGTGCTTTTTTTTTTTTTTTTTTCCTTTCCCC
>NW_007264364.1:0-432 GCF_000164805.1 Carlito syrichta | reverse complement strand
TCACCTCGATAGCCAGCTGTCTAGCCATCTGACTTAACTAGTGACTTAAGTAGCTAACCAGCTGGCTAGAAGTCTGACCTAGCTGCCTAGCTACCTAGCTAGCCAACTGAATAGACAGCTGACAACTTGCTAACTACCTATGTATCCACTGGATTCCAAGCAGACTTAACTACCTACCTAACAAGCTGGCTAGTGAGCTGAAGTAACTAGTTTACTTAACTAGCTGTTTAACTGACTAGCCAGTTGACTTAACTAGCTAGCTACCCACAGAGGCAACTGGCTAGCCAGCTGATTTAACTTGCTGACTATAGTAGCTAGCAAACTAACTTAACTAGCTGACTTAATCGGCTAGCTACCTAGCTCACCAGCTGGGTTAACTAGCTGGCTTAACTAGCTAGCTACCTTGATAGCTATCTAGCTAGCCTGTTGAGT
>NW_007264363.1:0-523 GCF_000164805.1 Carlito syrichta | reverse complement strand
GATCAGTGGCCCAATGTCTAGACTTCCTCCTCAATGGATGTGTCAGTGACTGGGCCCCTATTATGATGAGTGACTGTGTGACTACCTCTTTTGTGATAATTACCCCCATGACTAACCCATTTTATAATGTGTGCCCCAGTGACTAGGCCCTCTCTGCTATGGGTGTTTTAGTGACTGGCTTTTGTGATAAATGACACAGTGACAGTCTCTCTTCCATTATGGTTGACTTAGTGATGGTGACGCCTCTCTGTGGAGTGTCAAGTGTTCTAGCTGTCCCAGGGAATGGTTCTTCTCTGTGATGGGTGTCCCAGTGACTATCTGTAGTCTATGACAACTGCCCTAGTGAATGGACCTCCTCCATAATGGGTTGACCAGTGACTAGTTTTTCAGTCATGAGTGTTCCAGTGACTGGTCATCCTCTGCTATGAGTGCAACAGTGAAAAACCCTCTTTTGTGTTAGCTTCTCCAGTGACTAAGACTCCTTCATAATGAATATTCAAGTGACTGACACTCCTCCATTATG
>NW_007264362.1:0-382 GCF_000164805.1 Carlito syrichta | reverse complement strand
GACTTGATTAGCTAGCCAGCTGGATGGCCAGCAGAATTATAGAACTGACTTAACCAGATAGCCAGCTAACCAGCTAGCTGAAAACTTGCTAGCTACCTAACCAGCCAGCTGGGAAGCCAGGTGAATTATCTAGCTGACTTAACTAGGTAGCCAGATGGCTAGCCAGCTGAATTGATGAGCTTACTACATAACCAGCCAGCTGGCTAGCCATCTGACTTAGCTAGTTCACTTAATCAGGTAGCCTGTTGTCTAGCAGGCTGACTTAACTGCCTAGCTACCTAGCTAGACAGCTGGATAGCCAGCTGACTTAACTAGCTAACTTCATACGTAGCCTTCTGTCTTGCCAGCTGACTTAACTACCTAGCTACCTAGCTATCCAGCT
>NW_007264361.1:0-738 GCF_000164805.1 Carlito syrichta | reverse complement strand
CCATTCTGTTTCCCAACTTGTTTCTCATTAATTCACATTATTAAAAATATAATATTTTAAAATGATATATTGATTATTTTAATCAAGGTTCTCAATATTTACTCTGAGGTTCAAAATTATTTCTAGGAAAAATATTGGTTGAATTTGTGATTTTCAGCTGAAATGATTACTTCGTTATTAACCTGAAATAACTACTTCTTTATGATTAATACTGAAATTGTATAGATATTGATAAATTATTTAGTTTCATAGGGTGACATTAACCCTAACAAAAACATGGCCTAAGGGAATACTCATTTTTATATTGACAATTGATGGTCAGTTCAGCCCTGTCTAACAACAACAAAAAAAAACTGGTAATAACAATGTAAATTAATAATCTCCATAAGTTATAAAAATGAGACGATGTATTTTTCATCTTAAGAGGAATAATTTTCAAAATTCTGTGAGAATGAATCAGTAACAGCTGAAGATCTGATCTTTGAATGTGGCAAAGTTGGAATGTTTGCAGAGCAGAAATCTAGCCAATTTTTAAAAAAATCACGTTTCCGTTTTTAATTTTAATGAATTTGGAACATATGCAGCAGAACATTTTCTTCTTGCTGTCTCCTGCCAAACTAATTAGGTATGCCACATTGATTTTTCCCTTATGTTTAGGAAACTCAAGTATATGGTAGGATAGAGAATTTCCTGATTTTCTTGACCAGTTTTTGGGGTAGAATCAAGATGAGAAGTATT
>NW_007264360.1:0-741 GCF_000164805.1 Carlito syrichta | reverse complement strand
AAAAATTTTAGAATGTGTTTACATGGTTTTGTGTTGGAAATGTGTTTCTATCAGCTACTGATATAAAAATTATTTTATGCTTGGGAGGCAGAGGTGAGGGGATCGCTGAGCCAAGGGGTTCAAGACCAGCCCGAGCAACGTGGCGAGACCTCATCTCTACAGTAAATTTTAAAAAATAGCTGGGTATGGTGATGTGCACCCGTGATTCCAGCTACTTGGAAGGCTGAGGTGGAAGGATCCCCAGAGCCCAGCAGATTGAGACTACAGTGGCCCTGAGTATGCCATTGCACTCCAACCTGGGCAACAGGGTGATACTCCAACAAAAAAAAAAATTTATGAATCCTAAGCATGCTTTTAAAAATAGCAATAATGTCAGCATTGTGCAAATTAATTACTAAAATGCTGTAATTGTCAATCAACAAAAGAAAAAATTTATACAATTTTTTTCTTTTTATTTCAGAACAAAAAAAGACTGTAAAATGAGACTATGCTTGCAAATAAAGCTACTGTGGTTCTCTTGTATGTCATTTAGCATTAAATTATAGTATCTCCTTGGAAAAATTTCTCAAATTTTAATATGCATAATAATCAACCAAAGGTTTTTATTGAAATATAAGTTCTAATTCAGGAGGTCTGGACAAGGGCCTGGGATTCTGCAAATTTTTACAAACTTCCAGGTGATGTAGATGCTACTGGTTCAGGGATCACACTGTGAGTAGCAAAGCTCTTCTAGAGTCCATC
>NW_007264359.1:0-768 GCF_000164805.1 Carlito syrichta | reverse complement strand
GAGTTTACACTCCCACGAGCAGTGTAGAAGTGTTCCCTTTGTGTCATTTCCACGCCAGCATCTGTTGTTTTGGGAATGATTGATGATAGCCATCCTGACTGAAAATTGGTGACTCCTCAAGGTCGTTTTCACTTGCATTTTCGGATGACAAATGAGGCTGAGCTTTTTCCAATGTCTTTGGTGGCTGCTTGTATGTCTGCTGTTGAGATGGGTCTGTTCATATCTTTTGCTCACTGTGAAATGAGGCTGTTTGCTTTTTTCTTGTCGGCAAGTGGCAGTTCCTTGTAGTTCCGAGCTGATCATCCCTTGTCAGATGTACATTCGCAAATATGTTTTCCGCATCTGTGGGTTGCGTTTCTCTATGAGTCAGGGCCTCACTCTGATGCCCAGACGGTACTAGAGTGGTACAATCACACCTGACCACAGGGTAGACCTCCGGGGCTCAGGCAATCCTCCCAAGCGGCTGCAACGAAAAGCCTATGTCTCCAAGCCCAGCTCATTGATGACATTTTGGAGATAGAGATGAGGCTGCCTGATGTTACACAGTCATGTTTCAACTCCTGGGCTCCAGCAATCTTCCGTCCTCAGTCCGCCAAAGTGCTGGATGACAGGTGGGAGATTCCATGCCTGGCCTACCCTTAGCGGGAGTCGTTTTGGTCCACAATGAAGTGTGCTTTGATTGCGGGGATACGCTTCCTAGCTGTCCATAGCCAACGATTTAGCTTGCTTCCCTTAGGGTTCTATGAGTTCCTTTACTTCTCACCACCA
>NW_007264358.1:0-946 GCF_000164805.1 Carlito syrichta | reverse complement strand
CCGCAATTACAGGCGCGCACTACCACGCCTGGCTGATTTTTGATTTTATTGTAGAGATGAGGTCTCGCAAGTTGCCCGGGTGGGTCTCGAACCCGCGGGATCAGGCAATCCACTCACTCAGCCTCCCAAGGTGTGGGATTACAGGCTGAGCCACCGAGCCCGGCTTGGAGTGTGTTTTTAAACTCAATACAAAATGCTTCCAGGGCTTTGTTTTTCTGGTGGTGGTGGAGGTAGCCCCCCAGGAAAATGGGTCAGGTGGAACTTTGTTAGCCAGTCACTCTGCTCTGTAGAGAGTGTTGGAGTTCTGCTGTCCTAGAGTCAGAAGAGGAAGGCTGAGTGTTCCTATGCTGGGGAATGGGGCAGTTCCCAGCCTCTCCTTCTAGCTTTCCCCTTACTCCCTGCCCAAAGAAAGCTTTCATTGTGGGTTAGACCTAGGGGAAGGTGTCATTGAGTCAGATACAGGGCAGCTGCATTGACCACATGGAGGGACAGTGGCAGAGCAACTTGCTGGCTGTGGATACTGAGGTTGACTGTCTGTCACCCAGGTTTTCCCACGCATGTTAGATAGAGATGACAGGACTCATTATGTGCTTGAGTAAGCAGTGGCTGCTGTCGGCCACCACAGGCTCGACCTGCTGGGCTCCAGCGAGCCTTCCATCTCAGCCTTCCAAGTAGCTGGAATTACAGGTGCACACTACCACGCCCGGCTAATTTTTGATTTATTGTAGAGATGAGGTCTTGCCAACTTGCCCAGGTGGGTCTCAAACCCGCGGGCTCAGGCAATCCACTTACCTCAGCCTCCCAGCTTATTTTGTGCTTCTAAATGGACCAGAACAGATCTTTTGCTGTCATTTTCACAGAAGGAACAAGAAGGGCAGCGAATCAGAAAGCCAATTTACTTTCAGTAACTTCTGATTTTTCTTTTTCTCTCTAGATTTGTTTTCAG
>NW_007264357.1:0-536 GCF_000164805.1 Carlito syrichta | reverse complement strand
AGTTGAACCTGCAGGCTCAGGCAATCCACTCACCTCAGCCTCCCAAAGGTGCGAGATTACAGTCTGAGCCACCGAGTTAGGGGTTTCCTCCAGCTCAATGAAGCCTAGGCGGGAGTACGAGTGGGGGCGGGGTTTGGCGGGGGGAAATTGGCTTCACAGAGAATGGGGAGAAAGTAAAGGGAGGTGCATGATCGATGAGTAAAATAAAATGATAGAGGTATAAAATTGGGAGAGGACGTAATCCCGTTAAAAATAATTAGGAGATTAAGAGAGAGAGAGAGAGCGACAGAGAGAGAGAGAGAGAGAGAGAGATACACGGAGTCATTTGACAATAAAAGCAAAAAATGAGCTGGGTGTGGTAGTGCGCGCCTGTAGTTCCAGCTACTTGGAAGGCTGAGGCGGAAGGATCGCGGCCATTGCACTCCAGTCTGGGTGACAGAGTGAGACTCCAACTCAAAATTTAAAAAAATTAATAATAAGAAGTATTATATAGGCTCCCCAGGCTTAGAAAGGAAATATCCAGAAAGAAGGCATTT
>NW_007264356.1:0-730 GCF_000164805.1 Carlito syrichta | reverse complement strand
TGTATACAGGAAACGTTGCATACAGCTCTGCTAGGCCTTTGCATTCAATGTAGGATAATACACGCTGAAAAACAGGGAGAATCAGGCGTCACGCCAAAGACCAAGCCACTGTAATACTTGTTGCCCCCCCATTCAGTGACGTGCCGTTTGGAGGAATGTCTCCCATGGAAGACTGTTGTTTTCCGGAAAGCAAACAATGGCTCTCGGGCCTCGTTGGCAAATGAACCCGCAGAGCCATTGTATTCCGTGTGAGACGCCCGTGTCAAAAGAGAAAACTTTTCAGCATTCTCCGCTGAATGAAGCATGCTTGGCTACCCATGGCTGTGGAGATCTGGATCCAGTCAGTGCAGCAGCTGAAGTTGCACTTTGGTCACCAAATGCTCCCCGCCTAGTATAGTGCATATACAGGAGAGCTCTGAGAATCAGGGAGGAGAGCACGCACAAAGCCAGTGTATACAGACTGCCAATGAAGTGCAGTGCAGCGCAGGCTTCAATAGCGTGTCCCCAGGAAGACCCAGCTTCACCCCCAGTGTAACAGAGGCTCTCCGTGCTTTCTCGGCAATGAAAACGGCACAGCCTTGGTAGTCCTTATTAGGTTTAAACGCCATAGGGAAAAACAACTTAGAATTCTCCCCATCCACACATAATGCTCTCCTGCTCGTGACTGTGGAGCACTTGTGTCACTCATTGCGGCACTATGCCTTGCAGATTTCTCTCCGTGAAACATGGA
>NW_007264355.1:0-723 GCF_000164805.1 Carlito syrichta | reverse complement strand
GAAGCCTGTGGTAGCTGTGAGTGTGCTACTGCACTCCAGCCTGGGCAACAGAATGAGACTTCCACTCAAAAAAACAAAAACTAGGAACTCATAAACTTTTTTTTCTTTTTAGCAATGATGATACTGTGAACATTTTTGAGAAATAGTGACTGAAATTCATTGTGCTTTGATATCATGGTGGCCAAAGTGAAGAGCTTGATTTGGCAAGGAACAGAATGCTCAGACATTAGGGGTCTCATAGTGGTTGTTTCTCAATGCAAATCAATAATTTTTTCATTAAAATATATGTTCCAAATTTGTAGATTTTCTTTTTATTGTCACAATTTTCTTAAAGCTTGCATTAGCTTTGGGCCCTAACTTAAAAATTGAAAGATCAGATAATAGCAAATAATCACTATACTGTTATTACTAGCTCACCTTCAACTCTATCTTAAATTGAGGCACAAAAAGTTTACTTTCTTAAAATCAGGATGTATGGCACACATTGAGGAAAAAAGGAAGGGAGAAGGGAAGGACTGGTAGAAAGAGTGCATCTTAATGTTTGACTTGGGAATAATATCTCAGATTTGGGATGCCTTTGGCAATTCAACACCTTTGACTAATAGTTTGAGTTAATCAATCAGCAACCTGTATTCAGTATTCCTTTCATGTCTTGCTGTGTTTTACCTGAATGCTTTTCCTAATAGAATCGATTAGTTGAAGGAAGCTACCAATGTTCATAGT
>NW_007264354.1:0-650 GCF_000164805.1 Carlito syrichta | reverse complement strand
GTGCAGTGGCTGCTCTTGGCCACCGCAGCCTCGTCCCACTGTGTTCCGGCGATCCTTCCGCCTCAGCCTTCCAAGTAGCTAGAACTACAGTCATGCGCTGCCAAATCTGGCTAGTTTTTTTATTTTTATTGTCGAGATGATGTCTCACCAAGTTGCCCAGGTGGGTCTTGAACCCGCGGGTTGGGCAATCCACTCAGTTCGGCCTCCCAAAGCATGGGATTACAGGGTAAGCCATCGAGCATGGCCAGGCATACATCTTAAAAAACGGTCATCCTTATGGGGATGATTATAAAATCAATTATAGATGGTAAAGGATCACCTAAATAGAGAAGTGGACTAGTTTCAGGGATAAGAAGAACAAATTATTATATTGCTCACCTAAATTATCTGTAAATAACTACAGTTCAGTTTCTCTTAAATTTCCAGTTTTTAATAAATGTCTGGCACTAGTCCAAGCACTTTGAATGCATTAACTCATTTAAACCTCAGAACAATTGGCAATTGTGTATTCATTTTATATATGACTATGATTGTAGACTTGTTTGTGTCTTGCAACATGACTAGTAAGTGCAAGTACTAGCTGTCTGAGATGCTCTCTTAAATAATTTTGTATTTTGTCTCTTCAGGATTTTTTATGGAACTTAATAAGG
>NW_007264353.1:0-709 GCF_000164805.1 Carlito syrichta | reverse complement strand
AACAACGAGCTGGCTAACTCAGCTGGTGGCCAGCTGCCTAGCTGTGTAGCTAGCTAATTAAGTGAACTGGCTAGCCAGTTAGCTAGCTAGTTTAGTAACCTTGTTATGTCAGTTCACTAACAAGTTTGATAGCTAGGTAGCTAGGTAGCTAGGTAGTTAAGTCAGCTGACAATTGTTAGCTAGCTAGGTAGCTAGCTGACTCATCCATCTGACTTAACTCGTTAGCTAACTAGCTACCTAGCCTACTGAACCAGCTGAATCAACCTGTTTCCTAACTTGCTAGTTAGCTGACTCAACCAGCTGACTTAATACGTTAGTTAACTAGTTTTCTACCTGACTCAACCTGCTAACTTAACCATTAATTAACTACCTAGTTAGCTGTCCTAACCAGCTGACAAAATTAGATAAATGACTTAACTATCTGACTTCACTGGCAGACTTAACTAGTTAGCTAGATTACTAAACTAGTGAATTAAATAATTAGCTAATTACTTAATTAGCTGAATAACTAGCTGACTTAATTGGCTAACTAGTCAAGAAGCAGAATTAAGTAGCTGACTTAAGTAGTTAGCTAACAAGTGAGCTAGCTGATTCAGCTACCTGACTTAGCTAGCTAGCTGGTTAGCTAGCTGACTTAGCTAACTGACTTAACGAGTTGGCTAACAAGATAGCTAGCTGACTTAACAAGTTGGCTAACGAGTTAGCTAAC
>NW_007264352.1:0-350 GCF_000164805.1 Carlito syrichta | reverse complement strand
GCAACCCTATGACAAAGGTTGAGGAGGTTGAAACCTGGGCAGGAAATCCTTCAGCTCCTAAAATGGAAATCTGCCCCTTCCAGTTTGTGGCTTGGGAACCTGCCAGCATCTCACCAGTCCTGGGTACTCTAAGGACCTGCAGGCCTTTTCCTTGAAGAAATCCTTTGTTAGCTAGCATGCCAGGTGGAATTAACCTGCATTTCTGGTTAGTGTTTAAAAGATAAAGTGAGCCTTGGGAAGCAATTGATTTTAGGTGTCTACATGTGCCAAGGAATTTGTAATTTTTTCAGACTTGGAGTCACTAATCACCCAGACTGGAGTGCAGAGGCTGGGAGCAGCCACTGCAGCCT
>NW_007264351.1:0-763 GCF_000164805.1 Carlito syrichta | reverse complement strand
TGGGTGCTATGAGGCAACACAGTCCCACTGATTGGTTCAGTTCCTCTGAATAACAACGTGAGGAAAGCTTCCACAGGAGCAAGGAGGATTTGTTAAGGCTACTAAATGTTACAAAGGACGGTTGGAGATGCGCTCCCGGTGCCAACACCAAGACAAAAGGCAAGGAATGAAATCACCATTAACAGCAAGGGATCCTGATGAAAGAGATGCTGAGATGGTAACCCTTCACTCGATCCACATCCTCCGAGCCAAGTCATGGCCCACTGCATAGGACAGTGGGTATGTGACTTCTACCTTTGAGCCTCTCTCTTCCACACCGAAAGGCACATTTCATAAACTCCTTCAATGTACTGTTGGAGAGCACGAATCTGCTAAACTGTGTTTGTTCACTTTTGAATTCAGGTTTAAATTGTTCACTTTTGAGTACATACTTTTACAAAAAGTGAAAAGTGTTGGAAAAACATGGGAGGAGGAAGACAGGTCAGAAAGAAGAAGAGGAAGCATATATCTACGATGTTTTGATATCCCTTAGCTTAGATTCCCCCATCTCTACAATTGTACAGGGTAGATTGAGATAACTGCTGTTACCTGGCACAGAGTACAACAATTTTTATGGAAATTACTGCATGTTTTTTCATCTGAATATAATTTACACTTGGAAATTTGAATTTCATATTTTGGTTGTCGAAGACTTTGGTTGTCCACCATTTAAGGCAAAGAAGCATTCATCATCAATAACTAGCAGGTTTCAGTAAAATGTTCT
>NW_007264350.1:0-558 GCF_000164805.1 Carlito syrichta | reverse complement strand
TCCCATGTATTTCATGCATAAAATTTCATTTATTTCTGAAGCCACACTGAAGATAGCAATGCGGAAACAAAAATCCATCTTCATAGCAAGTTGCAAATATCTTCAAATATATCGAGAGTCACAGCTACATTTTTTTTCATGGTTCAACCCCCCACTACTATTTACGACCTACAATGGAGTCACCAGTGTTAAAACGAGTGTCAGACCTCTCCCCACAGCAATCCGTATGATGGGTTAGATGCTCTGCGCTGAGTCTGTGACTCCAAAAGTGGTCCAGGCAGGGCAAACTTCCTCCACACAAGGGTAGGCCAAGTGTGAAAACCATCAGATAAGATCTGTACTGAGGAAATGCATAAGTGCAGGTTTGGCCAGGGCACCAGATCCCTCTGGATTTTGCAAAACACTGACCCATCAGTCTATAGCCAAGCACATCTTTCCTAGTGGACTCTCAGTGAACAAAACCAACTGGACTTGGAGGAGATGTTTTGACCTTTTGTCAGGTAATTATGGGCCTTTTGGGTTTCTCCAGTGGCTGTGGTATATGGTGTGGGTGTTAAC
>NW_007264349.1:0-383 GCF_000164805.1 Carlito syrichta | reverse complement strand
CCGGCACCGCAGGTCACACAGGGAGGCTATGTGCTCCCGCCCTTCAGAGACACCGGTTCCATTACTGGCTGAATACTCTGTAGGGTCCCAGCGCCACTCTCGTCATTAACAGCCTGCCCTTTGGAACTTTGGAGCTCTGGAACTCCGGGTCCACCCTGGCTGAGGCACTCAGCGTGAGACCCCAAGCCAGAGGACCCAGACAAGCGGAGAAAAACAGATCTGCTTAAACTGCCTTGCCATTCTCCAGGCAGAGACTTCCATTGCCCCGCCCACCTAGCAACAAACTTTACCTCAGCTCCTAAGGCAACAGTGTGAAACAGGAGACAAAGCCCCACCCCTATGCTGCAACGAAAAACAAAAGGGAGAGGCTGGAATCGGAGATC
>NW_007264348.1:0-798 GCF_000164805.1 Carlito syrichta | reverse complement strand
CAGCTTGTTTATGTCATGTTCCAATAGAGATTTTAAACTTTACACAATGCTTAGCAGTTTAGTGCCTTTCTAGAGGGTAGGGGCCAGGCATGAGGAATATATGGGTCTCCTTCATTAGAGTCACAGTAGGCAAAGTTTGAATTTATATGTTTTGTGAGTCTTTTTAAAATACTTTCTGGAAAGATGTGTGAATCGGAGGAAGGGTGTAAATAACAAAGCATTTACAATCCTTTTCTAACTTAGGTCAGATATAACTGCCAGAAACTTGTTTGCCTTGTTAATTTGTTCACTTATTCAACTTTCAGAGTTCAAAGATACATTTACTAATAGGGCTCAATAAGCAATTTTTTAAAAAAAAAAATCACGTTTCCCTATAATTGGTGATGGCATGGAACAGCTATTCCTTCTGTGTTTTGCTAGGAATACCTCTCTCTAGTTGATCCTTAGCAACTTATATGAGTGCAGGGTGTGAGCTGCCCTTGAGGTCTGAAGCTGATTTTAAACTCCGATTTGAATCTGATTCTGACTTGAAATTAGATGTTTAATCTATGGTAGGCTATAAGGGTAAAGAAAAAAATAGTTGAAGTGCTTCACCCAGAAATTAAACTTGCTTCCTTTATTTCCTTACCTATGACACACTCTAGATGACTAAGTAATCTGAATAAAATGTGATTGCTTTTTGATAGATTAAAAAAATAGTTTAAATCAACATCGTTTATGAGTTTTATCCTAGCCCCAATTTAAACTGGAATATGAAATTGAATACTCTCCTCACAGTAAATATTTTATAGGTCTTTG
>NW_007264347.1:0-880 GCF_000164805.1 Carlito syrichta | reverse complement strand
TGAGTCCTCCCTTTACTGGAGAGATTTATTCTACACAGATGGCAAAAATGTTACATGGTAGCCGACATGGTAACTGACAGAATTCTAGCAATGATTGTCTAGATAACTACAGTCCTCTTCAGAAACCCTAAACTTGTTCTATTATACTCTGTTCTTAGGATGTCATGTGGCCAAAAGAATGAGAATGAGGAAAATTAGTCCTTTCATTTCTGATACATAGACATTCTGTTCACTCTGGAGATTTTTTACTATGGCCTATGTGTGGTCAAAAGACAAAGAAAAAAGTACTGATTTAAAAAAAGTAAATTAGCAGATTCCTAAAGAATGGAAACTTTGTTTTGACAGGGTTAATGTAAGTCAAATTTAGTCCTCAATGTAAAATTGTAATGCTATACTGAGCCAATATTAGGAGGGTTGTCAAACTAATTTTTAAACAAATCTTGTTTAGTTTTTTGTGAATAAAATAATATGTACTTTGATTTCTTAGTAAGGAAACTGGTTTCATTTGGTACATTCTTCATTTGAAATTACATATAAAGTTGAACATTTGGGGTAATATTTCAGCACTGTCACATTTTAGCTGTTTGATTTTGGATAAATTACATAATCTCTGAGATTAGTCTCTATCTGTAAAATGGTTATCATTATGACTATAAAGCAAAATTGTTGTGAGGAGTAAAGGAAATTGTATATATAAAGTATGTTTCACATAGTTTATGTTTGATATGTTTGAGTTAAAGATTGTCATCTTTGCCGGACTCAGTGGCTCAGCCAGTAATCCCGCGCCTTTGGGAGGCTGAGGTAAGTGGATTGCCTGAGCCCGCGGGTTCGAGACCCACCTCGGCAGGTGATGAAGGACGATGGCGCCAGTGAGACTCGG
>NW_007264346.1:0-778 GCF_000164805.1 Carlito syrichta | reverse complement strand
TCATTTGGAAATCGCATATTTCTCCAAAGAGGCTGCACTAGTTTGCATTTCCACCAGCACTGTAGAAGAATTTCTTTTCTCCACATCCTTGCCAGCATCTGTTGTTGTTTGTTATGTTAATGATAGCCATTCTTACTGGAGTTAGGTGGTATCTCTATGTGGTTTTGATTTGCATTTCTCTGAGGCCTGAGGCAGAGCACTTTTTCAAGTGTCTGCTGGCTGCCCATATATTTTCTTTTGAGAAGTGTCTTTTCATATATTTTGTCCACTTTTTAAAGAGACTATTTTTTTTCTTTCAAGATTTGAGTTCCTTGTAGATCCTAGATGTTAGACCTTTGTAAAACATACAGTTGACAAATAATATTTTCCATTCTGTGGGCTGTATCCCTGCTCTCTTGATGGTGTCTTCTGTTTTGCAGAAGTTCATTAGTTTGATGAGGTCCCACTTGTCTATCTTATTTCTTATGGTATTGGCCTTTAGGGTTCTGAGTAGGAATTGGAAGCCAGTTCCAATTTCCATAAGGGTGTCTCCTGCGTTTTCTAAGATTCTTATAGTTTGAGGTTTTACCTTTAGGTATTTTATTCATTTAGAGTTAATTTTTGTGTATGGTAATAGGTAGGGGTGCTGTTTCAATCTTCTGCATGTGGTCAGCCAGTTTTCCCAAGATGATTTACTGAATAGCTTTTTCTTTTCCCTGAGACCCACTCCTCACTATCACTCTATAGGATGATGCAAAGAGGAAATGAATAGAAGCAATAAACACCATACACACACACT
>NW_007264345.1:0-737 GCF_000164805.1 Carlito syrichta | reverse complement strand
CCAAGGTCCGTGCTGAGTTTGGCTTCTTAACACAGAATATCCTGTACAGTAAGCAAACTGGACTCCTAATTCTTTTCCAAACTTGTTGCTGACAAACTACACCTTTTCCCTTCCTATACCAACAAAGTTTTTCTATTTTTAATCCAAGGGTAGACTGTATTTTTATCCTTAACAAATTATTTGATTAATTATTTCAGCCCAAGGATATCCAGAACCTATGATAAAGTGCTCTTCTTTTGCCTCCACATTTCTGGCAATTTACAGATGCCACCTTCTCTATCCTCCTCCAGATTCCTGGCAAAAACAAACAGGACACAACTTTCAAAATTACACTTGTAAAGGAACACATACATTCGTAATCATAGGAAAACATCTGCCTTTATTTTTACTGATTTTAGAGAAAGGAAAACATGCCCAGCCAGTTTCTCTGCTTTTGCAGAGTGAGACTTTCTCTGGAACCTACAAAAGGAAGCTCCTCTGGCACTGTGGGAGGGGAGGTGGGCTGGTGAAAGGGACCTGGGGGGTATTCCTTGGGCTTTCTGGGCTGTCAGCAATGACAGTGAAGGCCAGATGTATCTGAGTAAGACACAAGAGGAACTGGCAATGTCCCCACAGGGATGTTTCCTCCTGTTACTGCCCCTTGTTGTTGCTATTGTTGTTTTTCTTCTTATCTACACAGTAAAGGAAAACAAAATATTTGCTTTGCAACGTCACAGCAAAAAAACCTACCATGGCAG
>NW_007264344.1:0-796 GCF_000164805.1 Carlito syrichta | reverse complement strand
TTCCCCCGGGTCACACATAATGCCTTCCCACAAGTAACTGTGAATGTCTCAGATCCCTCATTGTGGCACAGGGGAGATGAGCATTCCCGCATGGGAGAGGTTGACAAGCCGCACGCCAAAGCAGTCACCCTGTAGAGCGTAAGATACACGAAAGGGAACAAGTGGGAAGGAGGAATGACAGCACGCACACTCAGTGCCAGAACCTCACATTGCAGCACACTTCTCACACAGCACTTTCCAAGGGAGACGGACATTCAAAACAAGCACCACCAAGGCAGTCAGCTCTTTTCCGTCAATGCGTTTGGCAGAGCAATTGTGTATCCTCCCACACAAAAATTTGAAAGGGAGAAACATTTCAGAATGCACCCAGGGAATTCACCAAGTAATGCCTTCTTGCTCCACTGTGGGGTTCCCATCGCCCCCTGGGTGGCAGCGTAGAGCTGCACATGGGCAAAGCGTGTCCCATGAGAGAAGTCTTAGTTCAAACAGAGGCGCTCTGCACAGCCGAAGTCCAAATGAGAAGAAAACCGCGAGACTCAGACTCATGTGTTGCAGCATGCACCAAGTGAGAATAACATAGATAGCCCCTAAAGAGCGCTGCACATTTTGAAAAGCTCCTTCCCCGGGAAGATGCACATGCACAACAAGCCTCACAGAGGCCGTCTACGCTTATTCAGCAAGGCCAACGCGAGAGTGACTGCATTTCCTAGCCTAGAGAAACGCCAAGGGGTAAAACGTTTCAGGGCTCAAACAGAAGGCAAGCACTGCTTTTCTACAAGTGAGTGTGTAGCACTGA
>NW_007264343.1:0-621 GCF_000164805.1 Carlito syrichta | reverse complement strand
CCACCAAGCCCGGCTTGTTTAGCTTTTTAAAACAAAAATTCATCTCTTAGTTTTTTGACCCTTTCTATTTGTTTTCCTGGTCTTCTATTTATCCCTGCTCTGATCATTTTAAATTTTCTTCTTTCCTTACATTGTGGCTAACAGTTGACGCTTGGATATCATGACTTTAAATTGTGTGTCCATTTGTACAGATTTTATTTTTTATTTTGAATATGTGGGGTACAATTCAGGGTTAGTTATACAAATGCTCATATAAGGTACTCTTGATGAGGTATGATCCCCTTTCCCTGGCAGTTTCCACTGCTGTAATCCTGCCCACCCTCCTCCCCTGGTAGTTTCCTACTACTGAAAATCTATTTTTTATGTTATTATGATTGTTGTTCAAGGCCTGCTTATGAGTGAGAACATGTGATATTTGGTTTTTATTTCTATGAGAGATGACTCAGTATTATAGACTAAGACCATCCATGCTGTTGAGAGGTTCATAATTTTGTCCTTCTTTATGGCTGAATAATATTCCATCTTGTGAATGCACCACATTTTTTTATCCAGTCCTCTTTCCATGGGCAACCTGGTTGGTTGGTTCCATGTTTTTGTTATTGTGAATAATGCTGCAATAAA
>NW_007264342.1:0-874 GCF_000164805.1 Carlito syrichta | reverse complement strand
CAGGCACATCACACAGATGCTTCATGAGAGTCTTTGAGTCAGCGAGTGAGTGTTTGGGGAAGGAGTGAGATGGTGCAAGGTGGAGAAGTTCCCATGGCACATTCACCCTTGTGTTGACCATGCTGACCTCCCTGAACATTAAATCAGATCCCTTGAAATGAATGTCCCTTGTGTTTTTCCTGCGTAGGTCATACAAATATTCTTCATCTCAGTCTTACACATGATATATTTTCTCGTTCTCACTCCTAGAAGTAACAAATAAATAGTAGAGGCACAACTCCTGCATCATTTCCTACATGAATGGACACATGAGAAGCTCCTTGTTGCAATATTCTACTGCCTATGAGCAGTTTAATAAGGTGGTAAGACATGGATACTCTCTCTTACGCTTCTGTAAAAAATATGAGTAGGGAAAATGAATAAAGGACACCCTCTCGAATAAATGGTGCTGGAAAGACAAGACAGTCATATACAGAAGGATGATACTGGACTCCATTTCTCACCATACATAAAAATCAACTCAAAATGGATTAAAGATTTAAATGTATGACCTGAAACTAAAAATGCTAGAAGAAAATGTAGGAAAATCTCTGCTGGACATGGTCTAGGCAAAGAATGTACAAGACCTCAAAAGCGTAGGCAACAAAACCGAAACTTAACAAATGAGACTTAAACTAAAAAGCTTCAGCGCAGTGGAAAAAAATGATCAACTAAGTGAAGAAAAAACTTGTTCAATGGGAGAAAATATTTGCAAAATTTTTGTTCAACAGGAGAATGATATCCAGAATATACAAAAAATTCAAATAACCCAACAGAGGAAAAAATCTAAATAACAAACAAAAAATAATTCATTAAAAAATTGGCAAAGCGTCGA
>NW_007264341.1:0-740 GCF_000164805.1 Carlito syrichta | reverse complement strand
TGGCTTGCCCTCAGTTTGAAGATAAGAGAGAAAGAAAGAAAATAAACCCAAAGCAACTCATCACATGGCTCTACAAGTTTTGACTTACCTCTTCCATTTGATGATTGCTGTTTTACATACTCTGCAGAGTAATTTTTCTGGATTTTTTTTTGGAAGGGGACGGTTTGGAGGGGGTATTTTGTCCATATTATTTAGTAATAATCAGTGGGAGAAAGAAGCTACAAAGGGCTGACTTTATGAGAAAATGTGTTTTAGGCCCAAGTTTTATACCAGAAATCAAGGTATCAATGAGCCTATAACCCAGAAAAGTTTTTAAAGAAAAATAACCTAGGCTCCTGGGAAGGAAGTGGGGTTTTACAGAAGGTAGTATATCAAACTAGAGCATGAATAAAGTGTGGATCTTTACCAAACATCTCTCTGTACAATGGATTAGTAAACCCTACTTTGCAGGGTTTTCATGGGTAATAAATAGCCCATATTGTAATGTATGTACAAAACATGTAGTAGCAATGCCGGACATAGAGAGGTACATAGCAATAATAACTCAATCATCATAGAAAATTTAACTGTGGAAGAAGCAAATCTTAATGTGCTTACCAAGATATTTTGAATTCTCAAACTTCAAAATGAATATCTAGAAAAATACTGCTTTAATTTCCTAGCAGCATTGTTTGGCAAATACAGAGAAGGAATATATATGTATGGTTATGCTGGCACTGTACTAATCTCTTAAATGAGTT
>NW_007264340.1:0-806 GCF_000164805.1 Carlito syrichta | reverse complement strand
GAAGATGTTCATTGGACTCCAGACCTGTGTAATTGTAAGACATTACATTTGTGTTGTTTCAAGCCACTGAGCTTGTGGCAATTTAGCCCTACATGTGTGTGGGAAGCAAGTCAGAGAGGAAGGCCACATTGGACCCAGACAGCTGAACGAAGGATGTAAGGAACAGGAATAAAAACGTTTTAAGGAATGAGAGCAAGCCCAGTGAGAATATCTAATGCAAAAGGTTGATAGGGTAAATCTTTCTGGAGAAATCCTGCTCTCATTCTAAACCCCACCCTAAGATTGTGTTCTGGGAAGCCAGATTTGAGCCAAGTGAGAACATCTAAAAACAATTGAAATAAAAGTCACAGTGTGGGGCACTCCTCATGGTTTCTGCCCTCTGTTGCAGTCCAAGGTCAGCATGGTCTGTGCTTTAAACAAGGAGGCAGTATACAAAGCCCTGAAACAAAACCCGTGCCCAGGCTTCAGGAAAATAATAGTTGGTCACTGAGAGATCAAAACAAATGAGATCAGTTTCCTCATTTCTCCCAGTGCTTCTAGGCAATGAAAACAGAAGTCACAAAACATAGTTAGTGGAATGAAACACTTTAAGAACTCTTAAGGGAAGTACCTTGATATCATAATTTCCTCTATGAATTAAGAGTAAAGTTAAATAAAGAATGGATATCATAAACACATTTGATTATATTGTTACCCATCAATTACCATCATATAATGCAAACTTAGTGGTTGCTGAGAAGGGAAGTTCTGAGGAAAAGGAGTGTATTTTTTATTCTGTAAAGAACTGAAAGTCCATGCAAAAGGAA
>NW_007264339.1:0-628 GCF_000164805.1 Carlito syrichta | reverse complement strand
AACTCGGTCAAGCCTAAATTCATGATGGTAACATCTGCAGATTCCCACTTCTTTTCCTTTTCTGCTCTCCCCTCCCCTGAAGATTTCAGTCAACTGCAAAGTCCTCCTCCCCAGGACTCTCATCTCTGAGAGAGCTCTAATTTTGTCAGGCATGCTGGTCCATGCCAGCCTCCTTCTAATGAAATGCTCTTTTTATTAACTTAGACTAGTCAGGAACAACTTTCTTTTTTTTTTTTTTTTTTTTTTGAGTTGGAGTCTCACTCTGTCACCCAGACTGGAGTGCGGTGGCCACTCCTGGCCACCGCAGCCTCGACCTGCTGGGCTCCGGCGATCCTTCCACCTCAGCCTTCCAAGTAGCCGGAATTACAGGCATGCACTACCATGCCCGGCTGATTTTTTGATTGATTGTAGAGATGAGGTCTGGCTGCCCAGGCAGGTCTCAAACCCGTGGGCTCAGGCAATCCACTCACCTCAGCCTCCCAAAGGCGTGGGATTACAGGCTGAGCCACCGAGCCCAGCTAGGAACAACTTTCAAAGCAAGATAAATTGTACAAATAGAACCAGGAGGGTAAGGTGTCTCCTTCCTTGCAACTACACAGTATTAAGTCTCTCTGAAGAATTGATTCAT
>NW_007264338.1:0-518 GCF_000164805.1 Carlito syrichta | reverse complement strand
TTCAAGTCAGAATCAGATTCAAATTGGAATTTAAAATCAGCTTTAGACCTCAAGGACAGCTCACACCCTGCACTCCTATAAGTTTTTAAGAATCAACTAGAAAGAGGCATTCCTAGCAAAACACAGAAGGAATAGCTGTTCCATGCTATCATCAATTATTAGGGAAACGTGATTTTTTTTTTAAATTGCTTATTGAACTCTATTAGTAAATGTACCTTGAACTCTGAAAGTTGAATAACTGAACAAATTAACAAGGCAAACAAGTTTCTGGCAGTTATATCTGACCTAAGTTAGAAAAGGATTGTAAATGCTTCGTTATTTACATCCTTCCTCCAATTCACACATCTTCCTAGAAAGTATTTTTAAAAGACTCACAAAACATATAAATTCAAACTTTGCCTACTGTGACTCTAATGAAAGAGACCCATATATTCCTCAATGCCTGGCCTCCTACCCCTCTAGAAAGGCACTAAACTGCTAAGCATTGTGTAAAAGTTTAAAAATCTCGATTGGACATG
>NW_007264337.1:0-315 GCF_000164805.1 Carlito syrichta | reverse complement strand
AGGGGGGTAAAGAAGGGATTAGAGAGAGAGAAGAGTAAGAGAGGAAACAGGCATACATACCAACTAATGAATAGAAAGAAACAAAAGGCCAGAAAAGAGTAAAAAGCAAACAAATAAACAAGATTCCCTAAAGCATACCGGTAATCACACAAAGACAGTCTAATAAAATCATGCCTTTTGATGTGCTTTTCCCCAACACAAACAAGTAGTCTAACTCAAAAAGCAAACAAAAGTGAACAAAACAAACAATCAAAACAATAAAATCAAAAATCAAAATAAGAAACCAGACTAGCTCTGGAGTCTTCCTGAGTGTCT
>NW_007264336.1:0-822 GCF_000164805.1 Carlito syrichta | reverse complement strand
TGTTATCCTGTTAATCACTAAATTTGTCTTTCTGAAGATGAATGAGCATGTGATAAAAATTCTACAATGAACTGCCTCTGGGAGAGGAAACTTTGTTGTGGAGAATGTGTGAGAAGTAAGCAGTAAGTGTAAGCAAAAGTCAGATTGATGTTATCACTGAGGTTTCCCTGGAGTGGAGACAATTACTCCTTGTTTGTTTGGCTATTAATCCGGAATTGTGTGTGGGTGTGCAAGTCTTATGAAATGATTATGCCGGCTCCTTAGAGTCCAAATCAAGTGTAATAATAGAGTTTCAGTGTATATTTTAAACCAGGGTACAACGAGTTGATTTATAAATATTTTACCATGATTCATGAATTGCCTTATCGGCCAGCCGAATTTTTTGAATAAATAACATCATCCTCATGGAATTAGTTCTCTAATCCGTCAGTATATATTAATAATCTTTAAAGTACTAAGTTTCATGTGATCTCATTTTTTATCTAATCAGGATATATCTGGATTGATATAATTTGAAATTTCTAAGGCAGCCTCTTTTTGTCAATAGTTTAATTTTCCTGTTTTAAAGTTCATTTGAGGGAAAAGACATAGAAGGTGTCATCAACCCAAGCTAATTATGTCAGCTGACTAGCCAGCTAGCCAGCCAACTACCTCCTCTGCTAGTTAAGTCAGCTAGCTATACAGCTAGCTAGTTAAGTCAGCTAGCTTGTCTGCTAGCTAGTCAATTAGCTAGGTAAGTCAGCTAGCCAGCTAACTCGCCAGTTATCCAGCTAGTTAAGTCTGCTGGCTAGACAGCTAGATAGCTTGTTTGCAAGCTAGTTA
>NW_007264335.1:0-804 GCF_000164805.1 Carlito syrichta | reverse complement strand
AGTATTTTCTCTACCTAAGACATAATGCTGTACTCTGCTACAAAGTCTCAGATTAATATGATACTTTTAATCACAAAGCATTTAAAATCAGGCAAAACCAAAAAAGACCATTTGGGGCCCAAAATTTATGAAACAAAATAACATGGTGATTTACAAAGAAGTATTTGAGATCCTCAGTAGTATAAAAATTTAGATAATTGAAAATTCTGGAAAATTATCTTTGTTCTTAGCTAAAGCTATGTTCAAATCCTGAGAGAAAACTGCTCAAAAGCTGTTAAATAATAATAAAAACAACCAAAAGTTTCTAATCTAAAGAAAGTGCTAAAATATTATTGGTTGTGCTATAACTAAGCTACAACAGGACGCTGTGACCATAATAATAAAAACTACCTCGTGGGCAACCCCCTCAGTTCCCCTACTACTCTGGGAGATTTTCTGTCTTCTCAATCAATCCTGTTAAAAGAAAAACAACACTACCTTATTCAGTGGAGTCTTGAATGGCCACTTATCCCTGGAGAAGTTTTTGGATAGGTGTGGACACCTGGTTTCCCTCAGTACTTGGGAATGAAACCACCATGTCTTCCGCATTTGGCAGAGTACTGTACACAAGTCCTTGAAACCTAGGGATTGCTCAGTACTCAAGGTACCTCCCATTATGATGTCAAAGTTCTGAGGCTGATATCACGAAGCACATTAAGACCTGCTTGTTGACCTGACATGCTTACAACTATTAATTTAAATATTAGCCTTTTAGGCAATCTACAGATACATTGAAATAACCATTAAGTTAACATCATTTCTCAG
>NW_007264334.1:0-781 GCF_000164805.1 Carlito syrichta | reverse complement strand
TTCCTCCCATGTTTTTTAAAACACTTTTCACTTTTTGTAAAATTATGTACACAAAAATGAACAACTGAAATCTGAATTCAAAAGTGAAAAACCACAGTTTAGCAGATTAGTGCTCTACAACAGAACTTTGAAAGGAGTTTATGAAATGTGCCTTTTCTGTGTGGAAGAGAGCGGCTCGAAGGTAGATGTCACATACCCACTGTCCTATGCAGTGGGCCATGACTTGGCTAGGAGGGTGTGGATCGACTTAAGGGATACCATTTCAGCGTCTCTTTCATCAGGATCCCTTGCTGTTAATGGTGATTTCATTCCTTGCCTTTTCTCTTCGGATTGGCACCAGGAGCGCATCTCCAGCCTTCCTCTGTAACGTTTAGTAGCCTTAGCAAATCCTCCTTGCTCCTGTGGAAAGCTTCCTAATGTTGTTATTCAGAGGAACTGAACCATTCAGTGGGACTGTGTTTCCACATAGTCCCCAGCTCAATTTGGGTTGAAAAGAGAAAAGATTGTAGTGAATTGAAGAAAAGGGAACACATGACAAGGTACGTTCTTATAAAAGCAAGTCTGCAGCCATTCAGGGGAGTAGAAGAGAGGACAGGGACAGAAACAAAGAGTAGATTGCCCATTATGCCTTTGCTTCTAAAGTTAAGATGCTGGACTCTAGCATCCAGTGGCTGTGGAAGAAAAACATGACCAATCACAGGTCCCAGTTATGAGTATGCTGTAGGAGGATAAAGAAGACTGTTTTCTGATTCTTTAGAATCAGCTTATGAGCTACTGGCTT
>NW_007264333.1:0-732 GCF_000164805.1 Carlito syrichta | reverse complement strand
CTCAGCCTCCCAAAGTGCTGGAATTACAGGCTGAGCCACAAGCCCAGCCGAGATTTATTTTTGAATTTGAATCCAGGGAGCAGACCCAGGCTTCTGGCCCTTTTAAAATAGTACTTCTCACCCTTCAAGTTTTACAGTCTGCTTTTATAAGTTCAGGGAAGTTGGTACCTATACATTGACTACATGATTAGCAGAGCATTGTACAGAACTTAAATCACAGTCACATTTTGTCAATAATGGCATTTATGGTCCATATTTTCTGTTGTCAGTTACCAAAGGTATCTCACAGCTTTTATCGGTAACACCAGGCAGGTGCTAATCAAGCTTGCCATAGAGTGAAGGGAGTTAACAAGGCCTAAGATATCATACATTACTACCTATTGTTATATGCAAAAGTTTTACAAATCACAAGACTTACAATTACATTGATACAAAAGTTATACAAATCACAATACTTATTACCATGATATTATGTTATTCAAACCTGATACTTCTAAGAAAAGGGAGTAAATGGGAAATTTACATGTCTCAATTAATTGAGCACAGTCTGCAAACCCGGGCAACTGGGCAAGACCTCATCTCTACTATAAATCAAAAATTAGCCGGCGTGGTAACGTGCCTATAGTTCCAGCTACTTGGAAGAATGAGGTGGAAGGATCCCTGGAGCCCAGCAGGTCGAGGCTGCGGTGGCCAGGTACGTGCCACTGCCCTCCAGCCTGGGTGACAGAGTGA
>NW_007264332.1:0-571 GCF_000164805.1 Carlito syrichta | reverse complement strand
TTACCTCACTAAACCTCAACGTTTCCCTGTGTTAAATGGGGAAGACACACTATCTGAAGGGTTCTTGTAAGGATGGAATGAACTATTTGACTGAAGGAAGAAATTGCACATGAGTCATCTCATAAACCAGCACTCTAAGGGGCATATTTTTGGAAATATTGACATCTATCTTGCTGAATGTCTCTGCTCTCTGGAACACTTACATACTTTTTCAAAAGCCAATTATTTTGTTTTTTTGTTAGTTGGTTTGTTTTTTTGAGTCAGAGTTTCACTCTGCGGCTCAGGCTGGAATGCAGTGGCATGCTCACTGCCACCACAGCCTTGACCTGCTGGGCTCAAGTGATCCTTCTGCCTCAGCCTTCCAAGTAGCTGGAACCACAGGCATGTGGTTAACTTGAAGGTAGGTCATTTGAAATTATCGAGTTAGGAAAGCAACAAGACCAAATATGAAGAAAAGAAAAGAGGTCATAATGGACTTATGAGCTACCATCAAGGAGGCCAATATGTGCATTATAATTTTAAAAGGATAAGAGAGAGAAAGGAGCAGAGAGCTTTTCTGAAAACATAATGG
>NW_007264331.1:0-677 GCF_000164805.1 Carlito syrichta | reverse complement strand
TATGGCTGCTTTAAAATCATACCCGTGATGCCTGTTCTTTAAGAATAAAGATGTACAAAAGGAAAAAACAAACAAACCAGCATTCACCCAGAAATAATCACTACTGAGACTTTAACATAAAATTTTTGATATGCAGAGCTTATAAATAAGGCATTCCCATATATGAATATCTTGTTTCAGAAATGGTATCATATTACCTACTTGTTTATGTTCAACTTTTTCAAAACTTTTTTTAGCCAGCCTCGGTGGCTCAGCCTGTAATCCCACGTTTTGGGAGGCTGAGGTGAGTGGATTGCCTGAGCCCACGGGTTCGAGACCTGTCTGGGGCAGCGAGACCTCATCTCTACAATAAATCAAAAAATTAGCCGGGCGTGGTAGCACATGCCTGTAATTCCGGTTACTCGGAAGATTGAGGAGGAAGGATCGCAGGAGCCCAGCAGGTCGAGGCTGCGGTGGCCAGAAGCAGCCACTGCACTCCAGTCTGGGCAACAGAGTGAGACTCCAATTCAAAAAAAAAAAGAAAGAAAGAAAATGGGGAGAGCAGGAAGTGGTAAAAGAACCCTGAGGAAAAAGCAGGGCTGGGCGGTAAGGAAGGAGGGGCTGCAGGCAAATGATCTGGCCCCTGGAAGAAGTATCACTTCCTTGCGGGTCTCCTCTAGGGCCTTCTCCCTCCGGCG
>NW_007264330.1:0-759 GCF_000164805.1 Carlito syrichta | reverse complement strand
TAATAATAGGCTATTTAGGAACAGTCTATAATTTGCTATGAAAGTCTGTGATAATAAGTAACTAATTCAAAAGATTAAATACTTTAACTTATATTTGTGAAAATGTCAACACAGTATAAGAAAGTGAGGGCAAGGTCAGTTTCCAGAAGCATCTATCAGGTCAAGCCCCAGCGCATCCAGGGTCTGCTTCTGAATCATCTTCTCTAAGTCCAGAGGGGAACCTTGGTCCTCAAGGCTCTTCTGTCATTTAAGTTACATCACCAGCCTCTTGGTCTGAGACTTGCGCCCTGGTTCTTCAACTAGCTTTCACGACCAGCTTTTCTTTCCCAAGAGACATAATTAAAGCATTGCAGAAAGTGACTTTGTGTATCAGACAGACTGGAATTAAACTCTACTACTTAGTAGCTGTGCTTGAGAAAGTAATTTTCCTTTATAAATTTCAATTTTCTTCTTTGTGAAGTGGGCGTGACCATGACTAACACATTGGGATTCTGTGAGCTAAAGTATATAGAGTACCATGTGTGTTGCCAAAACATAATAGGAATGTCATAAATTGTTTATATTATTTTCTCTTTTTCACACATTCTAAAATTGAGCTGGATCCAATATTAAATCCTCATATCTTCCTTTGTCAGTGTTCTGTGCTGCGCAGGACTAATGATTTTCTGTGTATTTTTTTTACACACACCCTCCATGAAAGAACTTCCTTTTAATTTCCAGTAAATTGAAACGTGTCTATGAATGATTAAAAACAATTTT
>NW_007264329.1:0-339 GCF_000164805.1 Carlito syrichta | reverse complement strand
TTTTTGAGTTGGAGTCTCACTCTGTCACCCAGACTGGAGTGCAGTACCGCTCCCGGCCACTGCAGCCTCGACCTGCTGGGCTCCGGTGATTCTTCCGCCTCAGCCTTCCAAGTAGCCGGAATTACAGGCATGCACTGCCATGTCTGGCTAATTTTTTTATTTATTGTAGAGACGAGGTCTTGCTGCCCAGGCGGGTCTCGAACCCGCGAGCTCAGGCAATCCACTCACCTCAGCCTCCCAAAGGCGCGGGATTACAGGCTGAGCCACCGAACCCGGCTTCTTTTCTTATAGTATTATGATAATTGTTCAAGGTCTACTTATAAGGAGAACATGTGATAC
>NW_007264328.1:0-689 GCF_000164805.1 Carlito syrichta | reverse complement strand
TTAAAAATAAATATACATTGCCAGACTCAGTGGCTCAACCTGTAATCCCTTGCCTTTGGGAGGCTGAGGTGAGTGGATTGCCTGAGCCTGCAGGTTCGAGACCCGCCTGGGCAACTTGGCGAGACCTCATCTCTACAATAAATCAAAAAATTATTAACCGGGCATGGTAGCACGCGCCTGTAGTTCCAGTTACTTGGAAGGCTGAGGCGGAAGGATCACTGGAGCCCAGCAGGTCTAGGCTGCGGTGGCCGGGAGCGGCCACTGCACTCCAGTCTGGGTGACAGAGTGAAACTCCAACTCAAAAAACAAACAAACAAATAAATAAATATATATATATACATATAAAAAGAACCTTGGCTCAATTAAAAAAAAAGAAATATACCATCCAAATTTAAAACCAGCATCTATGTATTATTTTAAAAAGAGCAGCAAGGCATGTGGTTGCCATTTTCACCTTGACCCTCCACTGTCACAGGAAGGGAACCACACAGACAACAGGATTGAGGAAGTCCTCTCGCCAGTCTAGAGTGTGGGTTACTGGAGAAACAACTTGCTTTCACAGACATGAAGGAGAAGACAGCAGGAACAGAGCACCTACACTTGCATGTCTGAGATAATTCCAGAAGTTTGGGGACTGATAGACCTGACTTACAGTTAGACCAGTGTCGACAATTAGAACTACAAAAAAG
>NW_007264327.1:0-608 GCF_000164805.1 Carlito syrichta | reverse complement strand
TGGGATCTTTCCTTTCTCTTTATGAGTGATTGTTGTGATATGAATTCCCCTCTTAATACTGCATTCATGGCATTCCAGAGGTTTTTGTAAGACGTTTCTTCATTTACATTAGTTTCCAGGTATCTATAAACCTCTGTTTTGATTTCTGTGGTGACCCAGGAGTTGCTTAGCATCATGCTGTTTAGTGTCCATGTCTTTGTGGGGTTTGGGGGAACTTTGATTGTGTTGATATTACTTTTTATTCCACTGTGGTGTGAGAAGGTGCATGGCAGAATTTCAGTCTTATGAAATTGGATTATGCTTGATTTATGGCCAGAGATATGGTCTATTTAGAATACATTCCTTATGGTGGTAAGTAGAATGTATATTAAGTGGTCGTTGGGTGGAGTGTTCTGTAGATATCAATTAAGTCCATATGGTCAAGCGTCACATTGAGGTCCTGGATCTCCAGGCTGATTATTTTGTCTTGATGATCTGTTTAGCATTGTGAGGGGGGTATTAAAATCCCCAGCTATAATAGTGCTAGAGTCAATATCTTCTTTATTTTGCCTAGAAACTGCTTTAAGAAAGTTGGTGCTCCACTGTTAGGTGTATATATGTTTAGGATG
>NW_007264326.1:0-367 GCF_000164805.1 Carlito syrichta | reverse complement strand
CTCCCCACTTGAATGTGTTTGTGTTAGGATGTGATTTTGGGGAGCTGCAGCAGCCACCTTGAAGCTAAAAGGCAACACCAACAAGCTGAGGATCACAGAGAAGGACCATAGAATAGGTGTGAGCAGTGGTGACATTCTAGAGCCCCTGCACCAAACTCTGATCTGCACAAATTTAGGCTTTGTGTATGGGACAATGGAGTCACTTTTGTGATTAGGTCATGATTAGTCATTTGATTGCTTGAAGATGAATGAGTCCAAATGGATACAATCACACTTTTCACTGGAGCAGCTGGAGGCTCGCTTGACAAGTACAGTTGCTTTAAAAATGCTAGAAACCGGTACACAGAGATCATTTGCAGAGTCTAAG
>NW_007264325.1:0-811 GCF_000164805.1 Carlito syrichta | reverse complement strand
AAACACAGAGTGGGTAAGTAAAAATAGCTGGTAAAATGAAGTAAGTAAATATAACTCTCTATCTGCAGGCAGAAAAATGACATTGGACCCCTATCTCACACCATATACAGAAATCAAAATAGATTAAAGACTTAAATTTAAGACGTGGAACTATAAAATTACTAGAAGAAAACACACACAAGAAAATATTAACAACATAGGTTTTGGCAATGACTTTCAACATATTACCCTCAAAACATGGTCAACACAAGCCAAAAATAGGTAAATGGGATTATATCAAATTAAAAAGCTTCTGCCCAGCCAAGGATATGATTGACAGAGTGAAGAAGCAACTACAAATTGGGAGAAATTATCTGTAAACCATATATCTGATAAGCAGTTCATGTCCAAAATATATAAGAAACTCAAGCAACCCAATAGCAAGAAAACAGCCAGTTTAAAAATCAGGCAAAAATACTTGAATAAACATTTCTCAAAGGAAGAGACATACAAACGGCCAACAGATCTATTAAAATGTCTTTAATTTCACTCATCCTCAAGGAAATACAAATTAAAACCACAATGAGTTATACTCTCATACCTGCTAGGATGACTGTTATCAAAAAGATGGAAGATAGTACTGTTGAGGGTGTGGAGAAAGGGAACCCTTGCACACTGTGGGTGGGAATGTTAATTAGTACAGCCATTGTGGATTACTGTAGAAGTTTCTTCAAAAAACGATAAATAGCCCTATTGTGTGACCTGGCACCTCACTGCTGGGTATATTTTCATAGGAAATATGATCAGTACGTTGAAGATTTCTGCAATCCTA
>NW_007264324.1:0-660 GCF_000164805.1 Carlito syrichta | reverse complement strand
TAATATTAATTGTTAAAAAATATTTGGGAATCAGTGGAACTTGGATTGACCCTAGAGTTAACCTCAGGAAAGTTTTTTTGTATTTAATCAGGGTATAGAGCAAAGAGTATAATATGAATGATTCGTTGAAACATTATGGAAAACACTTTGAACGATTTGTATTGAAATTGTGCACCCTGTGACCTTGATGTAAGCACGGCAGGCATCATGGAAATTTGAATTGTTTGCTTGGAAATTGCAGATCTCGTGGTGGTCTTGTGATGCATAGTTTGTAAAGCACGAAACTTGTACGCCCCCAGTGAGTGATTATCACATTGCTGGAGGGTATAGAAAATGGTATATAAGTTGGAAAAGGTTTGAATAAAATCGGCTTCGGTCTTGGCCAGGCTGAACCCAGAAGAGCTGCCTCCGAGTAGTTTTCTTCTCTCCGTCTCTGATTCACCGGTGCGGTCCTAACCCTCCCTCTGGTCAGTGCAGGTCACCGACAGCTTTGGCGCCCGAACAGGGACCAGACTCCGGTAATTATAAAAATATATGTTTCCCAGTTTGTTTCTCTCGTTTCAGGACGGACCTTGCCTTAGGGTGCTGCAGCCCCCCCGGGAGTGCACGGGTAGGTAGGCAAGTTAGTGTTAAGCGTCGCCGACGGACTGTGTGACTTAT
>NW_007264323.1:0-690 GCF_000164805.1 Carlito syrichta | reverse complement strand
GAGGTGTTGTGCATGTCTCAATGTCCAAAGGCCCAAGAACTAGTAGCTTTAATGTCTGAGGGCAGGAGAAAATGACTGTCCCAGCTCAAGGAGAGAGCCCTGGGTGCTGGGAGTGTGAAAATGCACGAGGCCTGGGGCGCTCGGTCCGGGGTGTTGGGAGGGCGAAAATGCACAAGATCAAAGGTGCTAGGCCTGAGGGGGGCAAAAATGGATGAGACACGGGGCACTGGGCCCAGGGTGCCAGGAGGGGGAAAATGCATGAGGTTCAGGGTGTTGGGCCTGGGGCACTGGGAGGGTGAAAATGCATGATGCCCAGGGTGCTGGGCCCAGGAAGCCAGGAAGGGTAAAATGAGTGAGGCCCAGGGCACTTGGTCCGGGGTACCAGGAGGGCAAAAATGCGGGAGACCCGCGGCGCCTGGCCCAGGGTCCCGGGAGGGTGAAAATGCACGAGGTCTGGGGCACTGGACCCGGGGAGTCAGGAGGGCAAAAATGTGTGAGGCCCAGGGTGCTGGGCCGGGGATGCCAGATGGGCAAAAATGCGGGCCTGTAGTACTGGGCCTGGGGGGCCGGAGGGGTGAAAATGCACAAGGCCTGAGGCACTGGGCATGGGGTACATGGAGGGCAAAAATGTGTGAGGTCAGAAGCGCTGTGCCTGGGGCACAGTAAGGGGGAAAATGTGCAAGGGCCGGG
>NW_007264322.1:0-763 GCF_000164805.1 Carlito syrichta | reverse complement strand
GTGACTCTCAAGGTCGTTTCACTTGCATTTTCGATGACAAATGAGGCTGAGCTTTTTCCAATGTCTTTGTGGCTGCTTGTATGTCTGCTGTTGAGATGGGTCTGTTCATATCTTTTGCTCACTGTGAAATGAGGCTGTTTGCTTTTTTCTTGTCGGCAAGTGGCAGTTCCTTGTAGTTCCGAGCTGATCATCCCTTGTCAGATGTACATTCGCAAATATGTTTTCCGCATCTGTGGGTTGCGTTTCTCTATGAGTCAGGGCCTCACTCTGATGCCCAGACGGTACTAGAGTGGTACAATCACACCTGACCACAGGGTAGACCTCCGGGGCTCAGGCAATCCTCCCAAGCGGCTGCAACGAAAAGCCTATGTCTCCAAGCCCAGCTCATTGATGACATTTTGGAGATAGAGATGAGGCTGCCTGATGTTACACAGTCATGTTTCAACTCCTGGGCTCCAGCAATCTTCCGTCCTCAGTCCGCCAAAGTGCTGGATGACAGGTGGGAGATTCCATGCCTGGCCTACCCTTAGCGGGAGTGGTTTTGGTCCACAATGAAGTGTGCTTTGATTGCGGGGATACGCTTCCTAGCTGTCCATAGCCAACGATTTAGCTTGCTTCCCTTAGGGTTCTATGAGTTTCCTTTCCTTCTCACCACCAACATTCACCACTCAACTTTGCGGAGAGCACCCTGGCATTTGTTCTTGCCACAGAGTCTCCTTGAAAAGTAGCCAGACCTGTGAGTGAGAATTTCAGAGTGCTGTGA
>NW_007264321.1:0-911 GCF_000164805.1 Carlito syrichta | reverse complement strand
AAGTTGGACCTGGAAATTCAGAGGAATCTAGAATATACAGCTTTCTAACTGTGTGATATTGGTCAAATTTCTAAACCTCTCTGAATCTCAGTTGCTTCAGATGTAAAACAGCCAATAAAATTCACCTCACTGTGCTGATATAAGAAATAAATGAAGAGTATTTTAGATAAGTCTTGGGCACACAGATAATACTCAACAAATTGAAGTTATATTGTTATTGTAATCATTTTTATTATTATAACACTGTAGAGTTGGACATCAGACATTTTTCATTGTGGCATATAGTATTTAGTCATCTTTGACAATGATACATAATTTATTTATTTATTTATTTATTTATTTATTTATTTATTTATTTTTGGAGTTGGAGTCTCACTCTGTTGCCCAGACTGTAGTGCAGTGGCCGCTCCCGGCCACCACAACCTCGACCTGCTGGGCTCTGGTGATCCATCCACTTCAGCCTTCCAAATAGCTGGAACTACAGGCATGCACTACCACGTCCGACTAATTTTTGATTTATTGTAGAGATGAGGTCTCACCAAATTGCCCAGGTGGGTCTCGAGCCCACGAACTCAGGCAATCCACTCACCTCAGCCTCCCAAAGACATGGGATTACAGGCTGAGCCACCGAGCCCAGCATGGATACATAATTTAAAAGATGCATTTTTCATAACAGAGTTGCCTTTGCCCTCCCCTCACCCAATAAAGGGAAGGCACTGAAGAATTCTTAAACAGCTGTCTCTTTTAGAAAATGAACTGATTAAAAGGAATAAGTTTATATCTGATTGATTGCTTTATATGTTGCTTGTTAACTGGGGACTTTGGGAGAGGTCCCTTAATTTATTTGAAACATATTAAATGATAGTTTATAATCAGTTTTCACTCGTGGGATATGGCTCCAAGGTCAACCA
>NW_007264320.1:0-449 GCF_000164805.1 Carlito syrichta | reverse complement strand
GAAATCAGTGGGAAAATCCAAAATTTGTTTACTGAAAATAAGTAAAGAAGACTTATTCTCAGTGAAGTGCTCTAATGCTTTCAAATATATCTTCCATGTTATTTCCCATAATTTAAAAGAAGGCCAATCCTGTCAATCTTTCCCATTTTGCTTTCTTGCTGTTCTTCCCTATTTCTTCAGCCACAGTGGGTCGAAGCTCCCTTGTCAAGTGATTCGAGTCTCTGTCCTGATTAATTAACCGACTTAGGAGTTCAAACGTTGAATGAAGTTCTACTGCAGAATAGCATAGGATAATAATAGAGACACTTTTACTTGAATATGTTGTATCCTTTGTTCTTGTGCCAGCATTAGCTCCATTGCACTCTTTGACACCAGTACACAGAAGAGGGTGTGCGATCTAGGAGATAAGCCTGATCCAGTGAAGGCTGCTCTTGAGAGCAGTGCCCAGG
>NW_007264319.1:0-313 GCF_000164805.1 Carlito syrichta | reverse complement strand
CTCCACCCTGACTGAGCCTGGACCAAGAGAAGCCAGCTGCATTAGAAGTCTGGGCCGCCAGGGGCTGGATGAGGTCAAGGCTACAGGCAAGTGAGTTCATGCAGCCGGGTTTCCACATCTGTCTCTAATTCTGGTCTTTGGAGCCTCTACCTTTGTCTGACGGTTACCTCAAAGCTGACTGCCCTTTCAAAACTGCTCCCTCAGATCCTCTGCCTTTATTTTATTTTATTTTATTTTGAGTTAGAGTCTCACTCAGTCACCCAGAATGGAGTGCAGTGGCCGCTGCCGGCCACTGCAGTCTCGACGTGCTGGG
>NW_007264318.1:0-862 GCF_000164805.1 Carlito syrichta | reverse complement strand
AGTTTTAATTAGCATCTCCTTGATGATTAGTGAGGTTGAATATTTCTTCATGTGTCTGTTGACACTCAGATGTCTTCTTTTGTGAAGTATCTGTTCATATCTTTTGCCCACTTTGTAATGGGGTTGTTTGTTTTTTTATTTTCAGCACGTTTGAGTTCCTTGTAGATCCAAGATGTTAGGCCTTTGTCAGTCAAGGAGTTGGAAAATACTTTTTCCCAGTTTGTGGGCTGTCTTCCTGCTCTCTTGATGGTTTCTTCGACTTTGCAGAAGCTTATCAGTTTAATGAGGTCCCACTTGTCTATCTTATCTCTTATGGCATTTCTGGTGCATTTCGGGTTTTGTTCAGGAATTGGATGCGAGTTCCAATTTCCATAAGGGTGTGTTCTGCATTTTCTAAGGTTCTTATGGTTTTAGGTTTTACATTTAGGTCTCTGATCCATTTAAAGTTAATTTCTGTGAACTGGGAATATACCCCGAAGAACTCAAATCACTCGATAAAAAAGATACCTGCACATGTACGTTTATCACAGCACTGTTCACAATATCAAGAACCTGGAACCAATCATGCCATCCATCAAAAGGGGACTGGATTAAAAAAATATGGTACATATACACGATGGAATACTAAGTGGCAATAAAAAAGAACAAAATCATGAATTTCACAGCAACCTGGATGGAACTAGAGTCTATAATACTGAGTGATCTTTCACAGCAACTCATATCTTGACTGAGCTCCATGGACAGTGGTTTGTGGTTTATTCTGGAGATTCTCAAGACTCTCACACATAAGTGGCCTTGAACATCTATCATAATATTATAAGAAAAGGATCGACAGTGGTGGGAATCTATGGGGGGGACAGGG
>NW_007264317.1:0-833 GCF_000164805.1 Carlito syrichta | reverse complement strand
TTTTAAAGGCTCAGTGTGTAAGTACAGGCATTTGTCACATATCTTTGCCCAGCTAGTACCGATAAAATAGGAGATAGATGCTTATGTCATCTCACCGTGAAGACAGAAGGAATCAGAACACACTCTTTACACTCCAATCTTTTCAGCTACATCTGGAAGTTCTGGATTCTACTTTACCAGTCTTGGGGTACTGACAAGACATCTCACATCTTAATCTTTGAGGGATGAACCCAGAACAGATAAAGCAGTTTACAAAAACACAAAGGTTAGAAAGGTACCTTAGCATTTCTGGTCAAATGGATTAGTGAGATCCTTTTCTACACAAGAACTCTCTGACAAAACTAGGAGAGACAGTCTACTATAATGTGCAGAAGCCAACACAGAAAATCAGGCAAAATAAAGAAACATGGAAATATGTTCTAGGTAAAAGTACAAGATGAATCTCCATAAATCAGCCCTAATAAAATGGAGATACTCAGCAGAGAATTCAAAATAATGGTAATCAAGATTATCACCAAAGACAGGAAAGAAATGTAAGAGAAAATTGAGAATTTAAAAAAGGAGAATATGCAAAAGTGCCAAACAAAGGTAATACAGCTGAAGAATGCTATAACTATATTTTAAAAATTCAATAGGGGGATTCAACAGCCAACTAGATTAAGCAGAAATAAAGGTCAGTGAACTAGAATACAAGTCCAAGAAAATCATCTAATCTGAATGAGCAAAAGAAAAAAGGAGTGAAGAGGGAAGATAGTTTGAGGGACTTATGGGACACCATCAAGTGGAAAAACATACACTCCTTGATTTTCAGAAGAAGTAAAACAGAAAGGAAC
>NW_007264316.1:0-658 GCF_000164805.1 Carlito syrichta | reverse complement strand
GACATAGATTGGCAAAATGGATAGAATATCATCAGGCAACAATCTATTGCCTCAAGAGACTCACATCACTAGAAAGGACATCCACAGACTCAAAGTACGAGGATGGGAAACAAACTTCCAGGCGAACGGAATACAAAAGAAAGCAGGAGTAGCCATCTTAATTTCAGACAAAATACCCTTCAAACTATTAAAAATCAAGAAAGATACAGAAGGCCACTACATAATGATAAAAGGCTCAATCCATCAACAAGAAATATCTATTCTAAATATATATGCACCCAACATAGGTGCGCCAACTTTCATAAAGCAGCTTCTTGGAAAACTAAAGAAAGATATTGGCTCTAACACTATCATAACTGGGGACTTCAATACCCCACTCACAACCCTAGACAGATCATCAGGACAAAAAATCAGCAAGGAGATCCGGAACCTCAATGTAACTTTGGACCAAATGGACTTAATTGATACCTACAGAACACTCCATCCAAAGACCACAGAATACACATTCTACTCATCACCACATGGAACATATTCTAAGATTGACCACATAATTGGACACAAATCAAGTATAAGCAAAGTTAAAAGGACTGAAATTCTGCCATGCACCTTTTCGGACCACAGTGGAATAAAAATAAACATTGACACCAACAAAGTGGAA
>NW_007264315.1:0-349 GCF_000164805.1 Carlito syrichta | reverse complement strand
GACAGCAGAGCTCCAACACTTTACAGAGCAGAGTGACTGGTTAACCCGACAAAGTTCCACCTGACCCGACAAAGTTCCACCTGACCCATTTCCTGGGGGGCTACCTCCACCACCACCAGGAAAACAAAGCCCTGGAAGTGTTTTGTATTGAGTTTAAAAACACACTCCAAGCCGGGCTCGGTGGCTCAGCCTGTAATCCCACGCCTTGGGAGACTGAGGTGAGTGGATTGCCTGAGCCCGCGGGTTCGAGACCCACCTGGGCAACTTGGCGAGACCTCATCTCTACAATAAATCAAAAATCAGCTGGGCGTGGTAGTGTGCACCTGTAATTGTGGCTATTCGGAAGGCT
>NW_007264314.1:0-755 GCF_000164805.1 Carlito syrichta | reverse complement strand
GAAGGATTATTTGAACTCAGGAGTTTGAGTCCAGCCTAGGCAGCATAGAAAGAACACAATCTCTAAAAAATAAATAAATAGCTAAACATAGAATTTAAAAAAAAAAAAAAACTCTCCAGCTTAGGAAGACAAATCAGGGGACTCACCATCAGACTTCCCCTGTAATGTCTATAGAATTAAATGAATTCTTCTCTTCTCAAGGTTCCCAAATATTCTGAGCTTCTTGAGTCTGCCAGAAACTGCCATTTCTAACTAACCTTTAAGACTGGGATTTCTTTAAGCCAGGTACCATGCTGGTTTTCTCTAAAGGACTTACTGGCTCCATGAAGTCAACCTTAATGCATTAAAATGGTCTGGTCATATCTGATTCAATGTACATCATTCTCAAAACTGACATTCAGGTCAAAGTCTTGGTAATATAACCAATGTTTCCAATCATGTCCTGCTACAAGGATAACATTCTTATTGAATTTATGTAACTAACCATATTGCTATGAAAATCAGAATGTTCAATAAGAGTTATTGAATATTGGAAGACTCAGATAGGGAGAAAAAGATAATCATTTCAAATCTGTTTCCAAAATATAATTTACCAGATTGCTGGAAGCTATATTACTTAAATAAAAAAAGAGAAAAAATACTCTTTAAGACTGGAAAACAAAACATTAAAGAACCAGCAATAGTTGTCATAAAAATTATAATTTTATATTTGTGATTCAATCAATTTCTTATTAGAGATTTGAAATTCTTATCAG
>NW_007264313.1:0-763 GCF_000164805.1 Carlito syrichta | reverse complement strand
TTTAGGATAGATATTTCTTGTTGATGGAGTGAACCTTTTATCATTATGTAGTGGCCCTCTGTATCTTTTTTAATTTTTGATAGCTTAAATGGTATTTGTCTGAAATTAGGATTGCGACTCCTCCTTTCTTTTGTGTTCCATTCGCCTGAAAATTTGTTTCCCATCCTCTTACTTTGAGTCTGTGTATGTCCTTTCTAGTGAGATGGGTCTCTTGAAGGCAGTATATTGTTGCCTGGTGATATTTTATCCATTTTGTCATTCTATATCTTTTCAGTGGTGCGTTTAGTCCATTCACATTCAGACTATTTATTGAAATGTGAGAGTTCATCCCTATCATGGAGTTCTTATTGAGTTATTGTTCTTCCACTTGGTTTTTTCTTTTTTTTTTTTTTTTTTTTTTGTCTTTCTTTTGCTTTTGGGGTTGGTTCGTGTATATTTTATTCTTTTCCCTGTACTCTTGTGAAGAACGTTGTTCTTTTTTCCTTTTCTTCTGTGTTTAGTACTTTCTTGAGTGTTTCATGTAGAGATGGTTTTGTGGCTGCATAAGTTCTTAGGGATTGGATATCTGGGAAAGATTTTAATTCTCCCTCACTGATGAAGCTTAGCTTGGCTGGGTAGGTTATTCTTGGTTGAAATTGTTTATCCTTTAGGACTTTGAAGATAGGGCTCCAAGCTCTCCTAGCCTGCAGGGTTTCTGCAGATAAATCTGCTGCTATTCTGATTGGTCTTCCATGGTGGGTGATCTGGCCTTTTTCTCTTGCTG
>NW_007264312.1:0-598 GCF_000164805.1 Carlito syrichta | reverse complement strand
GTGATTTGTAAAACTTTTGCATATAACAATTAGGTAGTAATGTATGATATATTAGGCCTTGTTAACTCCATTCACTATATGGCAAGCCTGATTAGCACCTGCCTGGTGTTACCGATAAAAGCTGTGAGATACCTTTGGTAACTGACAACAGAAAATATGGACCATAAATGCCATTATTGACAAAATGTGACTGTGATTTAAGTTCTGTACAATGCTCTGCTAATCATGTAGTCAATGTATAGGTACCAACTTCCCTGAAGTTATAAAAGCAGACTGTAAAACTTGAAGGGTGAGAAGTACTATTTTAAAAGGCCCAGAAGCCTGGTTCTGCTCCCTGGATTCAAATTCAGAAATAAATCTCGGCTGGGCATGGTGGCTCAGCCTGTAATTCCAGCACTTTGGGAGGCTGAGGTGAGTGGATTTGCCTAAGCCCGCGGGTCCGAGACCCACCCGGGCAACTTGGCAAGCCCTCATCTCTACAATAAATCAAAAATTAGCTGGGCATGGTAGCACGTGCCTGCAGTTCCAGCTACTTGGAAGGTCGAGGCTGAGGTGGCTGGGAGCGGCCACTGCACTCAGTCTGGGTAACAGAGTGGGA
>NW_007264311.1:0-812 GCF_000164805.1 Carlito syrichta | reverse complement strand
GTATCTTTTGATCTCTATTTTGATGTCATCATTGACCCAGGAGTTATTTAGCATCATGCTGTTAGTGTCCATGTCTTTGTGTGTTTTGGGGGACTTTGTTGGTGTCAATGTTTATTTTTATTCCCACTGTGGTCCGAAAAGGTGCATGGCAGAATTTCAGTCCTTTTAACTTTACTTATACTTGATTTGTGTCCAATTATGTGGTCGATCTTAGAATATGTTCCATGTGGTGATGAGTAGAATGTGTATTCTGTGGTCTTTGGATGGAGTGTTCTATAGGTATCAATTAAGTCCATTTGGTCCAGAGTCTCATTGAGGTTCCGGATCTCCTTGCTGATTTTTTGTCCTGATGATCTGTCTAAGGTTGTGAGTGGTGTATTAAAGTCCCCAGTTATTATGGTGTTAGAGTCAATGTCTTTCTTTAGTTTTCCTAGAAGTTGCTTTATGAATGTTGGTGCGCCTATGTTGGGTGCATATATGTTTAGGATAGATATTTCTTGTTGATGGAGTGAACCTTTTATCATTATGTAGTGGCCCTCTGTATCTTTTTTAATTTTTGATAGCTTAAATGGTATTTTGTCTGAAATTAGGATCGCGACTCCTCCTTTCTTTTGTGTTCCATTCGCCTGAAAATTTGTTTCCCATCCTCTTACTTTGAGTCTGTGTATGTCCTTTCTAGTGAGATGGGTCTCTTGAAGGCAGTATATTGTTGCTTGGTGATATTTTATCCATTTTGTCATTCTATGTCTTTTCAGTGGTGCGTTTAGTCCATTCACATTCAGACTAATTATTGAAATGTGAGAGTTCATCCG
>NW_007264310.1:0-996 GCF_000164805.1 Carlito syrichta | reverse complement strand
CCTCCTTTTCCATTTGGCACAAGCAGCCAGGAAAGGCTCCTGCTGGCTCTAATAGAAAACTCTGAGACCGGAACGTACACAGCTAAACCTGGGAGTCTATTGTTTCCATTTTCCATGGTTTATGGTCTTTTGCTTTTAAATAATTTAAGTTTGACTTTGAGTCACATTGAGGCGCATTAGTGCAAGTCACAGGTTCTCTTAATATGATTTTAGAAATTTATGGATATAGGTTTTAGAATATAGTTTATATACATTAAGAAAATTTTAGCAACCATTTTATTATAGAAGTGTGGTTAGTTCAGTTTGATTTAGGGGGGCCAGTGAAGTTTGAATTAGGCCGGCTGGTGCTAGGAGAGAATAACCATAGCACCAACTGTTTTATAGAAACCAGTTTGAATTAGCATAGAATAGTAAAAGGTAATATATCATTATGTTGGTTTCAGGTGTAAGTATTGAACAATGTTATATAGCTATAAATAATTAAGGGTACATAGAAAATGGATAAGAACTTCATGTTTTTCCTTATGTTTGAAAAATATATCTACTTGAGAGTAGAGGATGTCCTGTGTACTCAAAAGCAAATTTGGCCAAAACTACAATTGACATGTGAGATTTTTATCAAGCTAAAAATTACTTGCACAGCAAAAGAAATCATCAAAAGAGTGAAGAGACAACCCACAGAATGGAAAAAAGTATTAGCAAGTTATGCATCCAACAAAGGTCTAACATCCAGGATCTATGATGAACTCAAACGAATTAACAAGTAAAAAAAAACACTAATAACCTCATTAAAAATTAACAAAGTACATGAACAGACACTTCTCAAAGGAAGACATCTAAGCAGACAACAAACATATAAAAATGCTCAGCTTCACTAATTATTAGAGAAATGCAAATCGAAACTACAATGAGATACCATCTCATACCGTTTAGGATGGCTAACATTAAAAAGTCAAAAAACAACAGGTGTTGATGAGGCTGTGGAGAAATGGGGAA
>NW_007264309.1:0-692 GCF_000164805.1 Carlito syrichta | reverse complement strand
AAGCAACTGAGATTCAGAGAGGTTTAGAAATTGACCAATATCACACAGTTAGAAAGCTGTATATTCTAGATCCCTCTGAATTCCAGGTCCAACTTTCAAGAATTTGCTAACATCTGTACTATTTTCTTTTCTCCTCTTACTTGATGACATCATTCATTTGTTTAGCACAGTAATGGGCATTGCATCCTTGTCTCTCACTGTGGTCCTGCCCTGGATTATGATGTCTCCTATAAGTAAATCTGTTTCCCCCACCCATTCTGCTCAACCTTAAGGAACACCATGTGTGTCTGTGTGCTTATACAAAACATCTTTCAGATCTTCTCCCAAATTGTATATTCTGAAAATATTATGTGTTTGTTTCATGATACCTTTGGCAGGAAAAAGTTAAGGTCTCCAAAGCGGCTTTTCAAGATCACAATATTGGTCAGATGCTAAAGAACTTTCAAGTCTTTAGAGTCTGAATTCCATTCTACTCCACTTCATTTTTGGCAAACTCATTCTTTTTATATCATATATTGCAAAGTCACTTCTATAATTAGTCTCCAAATGCTATCAATGACTTTGACAAGTTTTATTTCAGACTTCAATATCTGCTTCTGGCTATAATTTATATTACTCCATTCCAAGTCTAACTCAGGAACCACTTAATCACTTTCCTCCCCACACTCCAAATTTCTATTAGTGTATACCGA
>NW_007264308.1:0-768 GCF_000164805.1 Carlito syrichta | reverse complement strand
TCACCATGCTCAGGCCTCGACCCCATCTACCTTCCCTCGAACATCCAAAGTCCTCCCTGGCTGGCCTCCTGTCCCCCATCTGTGCCTTGTTTTTCCTTCACCACACCTAGTGGCTCTGCCTTGGTGGGTCATGCTGGCTGTCCCCTCTGCCTGGATGCCACCTCTATGGGATCCACCCTGCCCACCCTCCTTCCACCAAGCTTGTTCCTCCTACCCTCCTGCTTTCTGTTTTTTTTCAAATACATTTTTAATACATATAGTCATTTACTTATTTGTAAGTTGACTCTGTAAGATGTATCCATTCCCCAACTCCAGGATGCAAATCCCAGGACGGCAGGGATCGGGATCTTTGTCCTTTTTGTTCCAGATGGATCCCAAGTCCCCAGAGAGAACATTTTTGTCCTAGGAATGACACACGTGTGGACGTCAGGGGGCATAGCTGGCATGATCGCTAGGTGGACCCACCACACAGCAGCCCACACACTCCCGCTGACCGGGCACAGTGTGCAGGGGGCCCCGGTCCACACAGACGATCTGGTCCCCAGGTAGAGATTCAGGGACATACAGGGACTGCTGGCAGCCCTTCTCTCAAGGTGCCTTTCAACTTTAATCTTTTAAATTATAAAACAAACTCCTGACAGGGGTGCCGAAAGCCACTATGACTAGTGTTTTCTGGCAGAGAAAGATTCAAGGGAGGAAAAAGGAAGGAGCATGTCACAGGAGCAGGAGGTCGAGCCAGGTTCCCGTCACTGAGCACCTCTTCACCTG
>NW_007264307.1:0-738 GCF_000164805.1 Carlito syrichta | reverse complement strand
AAAATACAAAATATGTGAGATTACTGAGATAAACTCTGAATTAGAAAACTTAAATCTCTTATAATGGACAGTAAGTCTCTCTGCTCTGCTCCAAAGTGAGACTTTTTTTTTCCCTTTAATTTTTATTTTGAAATTGTGGGTTACAATTGAGGGTTAGGTATACAAATGTTCCTTGTGAGGTACCCTTATTAATGAGGTGTGTCCCACCTTCCCCCAGGTGGATAGCTGTTATGACTAAGTGAGAAGAATTCACGCCAGCAAACTGAGTTTAACGTGCAGGTCAAGAGCAGGCAAATGCCAGAAAAAATAACTCTTAAAAAAGTAGTGCAGTTTGTGACAAGCTTTTATAGGTACAATTTTCAGTATTGGCTACATAGCAGCTTAGTGATTATAGCAACTATTAACTAACAACTTGGCAACCAAATTGGGAGGTATTGATTATCAAGGAGCTTTGATTAATTTCCTGTCCTGGGTATAGCTAGTGTCCAGAAAGTCCCTGGAGTTCTGCCATCAAGACATAGTTTAAGGTAGTTACATAGAGACAAGGTAGAAGAATCATTATACAATGAAGTTACCTTGGTTATTTTATTAATAAAATATAAGAACAAAATATGAAAATGTGTCAATGGGGTTTTTTAAAGCGTAACATATGATTTCAGTTAACAAAGCATACAATTACATGAAAATTATGGCTAAGTAGTTTTGTAACAGTCAGCGGGAAATGATCAGCATGACCTG
>NW_007264306.1:0-784 GCF_000164805.1 Carlito syrichta | reverse complement strand
GGGCGGGACCTTGACGACTGAGCAAGCCTTCGTATCAAGGATTTATGTACAGCACTCTGACAAAAGCGGAAGACATGGTGGATTTTCATTCCCAAGAATTGAAGGAAGCAAGGTGTTCACACCTATCCGAAAACGTCTGCAGGGGTAAGTGGCCATTCAAGAATCCACTGGGCAATGTAGGCTTTTTGTTTTCACGCAGAAGTTATTGAGAGGACAGAGAAGCTCCCACAGTGGGAGGTCCCTGAGGGGGTTCCCCACGATGTAGTCTTTCATTACTATGGTCACAGAGACTTGTTGGAGCTTGGTCATAGCACAACCTAATAATATTTCATCACTTTCTCTGGTTTAGACACTTCTGCATGTTTTTCATTTTATTTTCCAGCCGTTGAGCCGTTTGTCTCTCAGGATTTGAACATCGCTTCACTAACATCAAAGTCAGTTTTCTAGAATTTTCGATTATCTAAATTTTTATATGAATGAGGAGCCCAAATTGTTCTTTCTAAATCTCCATGTTATTTTGGTTTCTAAACATAGGGCTCCCAGTGGTCTCTTTTTGTGTGTGTGCATGATATTCAAGGCTTGTCGGTAAAAAGTATCACATTAATCCGAGACATTGTTGCAGAGTACACCATTATGTCTTAGGTAGAGAAAATCCTCGGGGATTCAGTGGAAATACACGTTGAAAAATAGAAATTGGTTTAAAATACAAGGGAAATATCATTTTATATTTCCTTCTAATAGTCAGGGGTACCTTTTGAGTAGGGGTTGCATATCTGTAAGTTTG
>NW_007264305.1:0-511 GCF_000164805.1 Carlito syrichta | reverse complement strand
AATCCTGTGCTACCATGCCAAAACTACTTTTTTATTTATTTATTTATGTTTGAGAGATGAGATCTCAACTGTGTTACTTAGGCTGGTCTCGAACTCCTGGACTCAAACAGTCCTCCCGCTTTTAGAATTCCAAAGTGCTGGGGTTTTAGGTATGCCCAGTCTCAAAATCTTTTTTTTTTTTGATTAGAAAACAGTTTATTTTAAAAGTAAATTAGAGACAGAGAGAGAGAAAGAAAAGATTCACCTCCCCAAGGGGTGTTTATTAAAGGGATAAAAGGGATGTTTAGTAAATCTTTAGTAAAGGGATATGGCATTCTAAGCCATCAGAATAACTTTCAAAGATTAGAACATCATTTTTTCTTTTGAGAAGAGTGGCAAAAATTAAAATGAAGGTTAGACTTCTTTTAAGAAACAGCTTGGCTGGGTGCGGTGGCTCAACCCATAATCCCAGTACTTTGGCGAGAGGATTGCCTGAGTCCGGAGGTTCGAGACCAACCTGGGCAACTTGGTG
>NW_007264304.1:0-610 GCF_000164805.1 Carlito syrichta | reverse complement strand
CAGACTCCCATTACTGCCAATTACTTTCTTATAGCATTATAATTATTCAGGGTACTTTTATAAGTGAGAACATATGGAACTCTGTTCCTTAGTAAATGTTATTGAGCACTTAGATGATTAGCAAGACACAAGGCCAATCACCTTGAGATATTTGGCTAATAGAACTAATGCATAATATGTATTAAGGCCATAATATGTATTTAATTATTAAGAACAAAAACCAGGAAACATACATAATAGAAAATAATATTAAGTAGTATATCAACTTTATCTTCATTTACTCCTTTCTTCTTAAAGCTAATATTAGTTTTCTATTTTATTTTATAAGACCCTTTGAAGCTTATAAACATTTTGTGATTGGAAACACAATTAAATTAGTATTTTATTAAGGAAACTTTAGCACACTAATACTTAAGCTACGTTTGAAAAATAAGTGTTAATTTTTTTTTTTTTTTTTTTTTTTTTTTTTTTTTTTTTTGGAGTTGGAGTCTCACTCTGTCGCCCAGACTGGAGTGCAGTGGCCGCTCCCGGCCACCGCAGCCTCGACCTGCTGGGCTCAGGCGATCCTTCCGCCTCAGCCTTCCGAGTAGCCGGAATTACAGGCATGTGG
>NW_007264303.1:0-520 GCF_000164805.1 Carlito syrichta | reverse complement strand
TGTGTGTGTGTGTGCGTGCGCGTGCGCGCGCACGTGTTCAGGGAAATTGTGACAGTGTCACTTGATTGCCGTGGGAAGATTGAAAGAGAGTACAGCTAGCTAGTACTGTTGGCTTCCTGGGCAGTGGTACTTGACTACTTTTACTATCTTTTTTCTTTCTTTTTTTTTCTTTGACTTGGAGTCTCGCTCTGTCACCCAGACTGGAGTGCAGTGGTCGCTCCTGAACATTTCATCCTCAACCTACTTGGTTCCGGCGATCATTCAGCCTCAGGCTTCCAAGTAGCTGGAACTACAGGTACCCTATACCATGTCCAATTCATTTTTTTTTTATTGTAGAGACGAGGTCTCACCACGTTGACAGGCAGGCCTCAAACCCGCGGGCTCAGGCAATCAGCTCACCTCAGCCTCCCAAATTTTTGGGATTACAGGCTGAGCCACTGAGCCCACTAATTTTACTTTTCTTAAACCTTTGGAGCTTCTGATTTAATCATGGAAATAATGTTTTTAGAGTAATGCTGGG
>NW_007264302.1:0-581 GCF_000164805.1 Carlito syrichta | reverse complement strand
AAAAACATGGGAGCATGAAGACAGGTCAGAAAAGAAGATGAAGCATATGTCTAGGATGTTTTGATTTTCCTTAACTTAAATTCCCCCTATCTCCACAATTGTACAGGGTAGATTGAAATAACTGCTGTTACCTGGCACAGAGCTCAACAGTTTTTATATATATTATAGCATTTTGTTTCACCTGAATATAATTTATCATTTGCAAATTTTAATTTGTTTTTTTAATTTTGTTTTGTTTTGTTTTGAGTTGGAGTCTCACTCCATCACCCAGACTGGAGTGCAGTGGCTGCTCCCAGCCACCGCAGCCTCGACCTGCTGGGCTCTGGTGATCCTTTCGCCTCAGCCTTCCAAGTAGCTAGAATTACAGGCATGCGTTACCACGCCTGACTGATTTTTTGATTTATTGTAGAGATGAGGTCTCGCTGCCCAGGCGGGTCTCTAGCCCACTGGCTCAGGCAATCCACGCACCTCAGCCTCCTGAAGGTGTGGGATTACAGGCTGAGCCACCGAGCCCGGCTGCAAATTTGAATTTGAAATTTTGGTTTTCCAAGACTATGGTTGTCCACCATTTAAGTCTATGA
>NW_007264301.1:0-755 GCF_000164805.1 Carlito syrichta | reverse complement strand
GTTCCCAAATCCTTACCTGCATCAGTTATTGCTTGCTTTATTAATGATGGCCAGTCTTACAAGGGGTATATGGTATTTCAAAGTGGTTTCATTTCTATTTCTTTGATGATGAGTGAGGATGAGCAATTTTCATGTGTCTGCTGGCTGCCCATATCTCTTCTTATGAAAAGTGTCCAATCACATATTGTGCACACTTTTAAAAGGGCAAGTTTGTCTGATTTTGCTGAGTGTTAGAGTTTCTTGTAGATCCTAGATGTCATTTCTTTTTACAGAAATATAGGTGGAGAATCTTTTCCCCCATTCTGTTGGCTGTATCCTTACTCTTCTGATGGTTTCTTTTGTTTTGCAGAAGTATATTAATTTGATGTGGTACCACTTATCTAACTTACTCCTTAAGGCATGGGTATTTAGAGCTCTGAAGAGGAATTAGTTTCCGGTTCCAGTTTCCCTAATGGTGTCTTCTGCATTTTGTAAGATTATTATAATTTGGTCTTTTACACTTCGGTCTTTGATCCATTTTGAATTCATGTGTATGGTGACAGATATGGGTCCTGTTTCAATCTTGTGCATGTTTTCAGCCTTTTCCCTGCACCATTTACTGAATATGTTCTCCATTAACCAGTGGGTCTTGGAGGTTTTTTCAAAGATGAGTTGGTTGAGAATTTCAGAATTTTAATCTCTGTCCTGATCCATTGGCCTCTGGACCTATTCTTGTACCAATACCAGGCTGTGTTGATTACTGCAAACATATAGTA
>NW_007264300.1:0-895 GCF_000164805.1 Carlito syrichta | reverse complement strand
GGAAAGTAACGATTTCAGGAAGAATGATATAAATGTGCTGGAAAATGTATAACATTCTCATTTCTCCCTCTCTCTTTCTCTCTCTCTCACAGAATATAAAGAAAAAAGGGAGCCCATGGGTCCCCCAAAAATTCTGAAGAGAGTTCTTTCAAAGTTTTCAATTTTTAGTACTGATCTTTATATTTTTTTTTTTCAGTTGCAGTCTCACTCTGTCACACATACTGGAGTGCAGTGGCACGCTCTCGGACAACACAGCCTTGAACTGCTGAGCTCCAGCAATCTTTCTGCCTCAGCCTCTCAGGTAGCCAGAACTACAGGTGCGCACAAATACACGCGGGTAATTTTTTTGATTTATTGTAAAGATCAGGTCTCGCCCATTGCTATTTGTTAAAGTTATATTTCTGTGCGATCTACAAACTCCAATTTTGTATCACATTGGATTTATTATCAGAAGATACATCCTTCAGTAACAGCTTCCTGCTTCCCTCTCTGGTCATGTCCCTTACTCGGAAGTTGCTCCGTGACTACTTGGTGATTGACTGTCAGTCTGGTGTGGCTCCAGGTCCCGCCTTACCTGGACACAGCTCTCAAGAGCAGACTACAGTGGATCAGGCTTAGCTCCTAGATCTCACACCCTCTTTTGTGTACTGGTGTCAAAGAGCTCAATGGAGCTCATGCTGGCACAAGAGCAAAGGATACAACATATTCAAGTCCAAGTGACTATATTATATGCTATTCTGCAATAGAACTTCAGTTGACGTTTGAAATCCTATGTAGGATAATTAATCAGGACACAGGCTCGAATCACTTGACAGTGGGGCCTTCAACCCATTGTGGTTGAGAAAATAGGGAGGAGCAGCAAGAAAGGAAAATGGGAAAGATTGATAGGATTGGG
>NW_007264299.1:0-841 GCF_000164805.1 Carlito syrichta | reverse complement strand
GACAGAGTTAGACTCTGACTCTAACAATCAAACCACAAAATAAAATTTTAAAAAACTTTGAAAAATGAAACATGATAATGTGGAAAAATCATGAAGAAAGAGGCATTGCGTATGTTTATACTGTTAGAAGTGTGAGTTAGGCTTTACAATTGTGAAACACTGTGGGGTTAGCTGTTCATGTGCTAACAGCCTACAGTATAGAAACTGCAATCTTAGGAATACATTTGAGAGAAATCATCCCCTATGTAAAGAAAAGAGATGGACTATAATAGTTATGACATCATAGTTTCAGAGCTACGTTCTCAAAACCATACAAATCTTCATCCACGAGTTTCAAAAACATATTTGAGAGTCATCAGAAAATGACGAAATATGAATAACGTACATTCACATGGCTGCATGTAGGAAACCAAATGTTTCTCAAAACCAAATTCATGCTTAACATGATATGATCTCCTATACTGCGATAAAAGAAGTAAAACAAGCTACTTTTTTCGAAATACAGGCAAATAGGCTAAAATGAGGTTAAAATATTATACCTTGATACTTAAGTTAATATTTACCTTCAGCTAAATGCCAGAAATTTCGTTTTTTTAGTCAGATAGTAAGCATAAAAAGAACAATTTTATTATGATTTTGGTATGCTTCCTCCATTAAACACTTAAGGTTGTATGATTGCCAACTTAGAGAATATAATGAAGAAACTTATACCCCTTTACTAATGAATATAGAAAAGGCCAAAATCACCTCAATTGCTTTTTCTAACAATAGGCACAAAAGCAGTGTTCTGTTTAACTTGGTTGTCGCTAAGACTTTGTCATGCCTGTGTACATCAGTGATG
>NW_007264298.1:0-1021 GCF_000164805.1 Carlito syrichta | reverse complement strand
CAACCCCACTCACCTAACCACAAGGCAGATTCCATTTCCAACCCCTCTTCCATACCCCAGAGGCACCCAACCACAGCAGTGAGTCCCTGTCTGAGAAATGGGCCTGCTCCACCACCATCCTTTTAGCAAACTACAGTGTCATATTTCAGGGTCACAGGTAAATACAGGGGAGATAAGCCCTGGCATGTGACCTAGAGGATGACACTTCTCAATGTCAGGATTCAGATACACAAATTGCCTCCTTCCTACCCACTTAGCATGATTCCTTTCATTGATCACTGCCCCCATCCCCCACACACACTCTTGGGAAACCAGGGTTACTGCAGAGCCTTGTGGCAGTGGGGATGTGGCAGTGGACACTATGTGCTCACCCTCAGAAGCGTGATAGTGCCCATCTCTGTGGCCCTACTGTCTCACTTCTCTTGGGGGTCCTGCGATGATGAAGTTTTGGGGGAGCTGGGTGGGAGGAGGTCTGGCTGGGCCCCACCTAGAAACTTCCCTGTGACCCCACCTGAAACCATGCAGTTCTCAGGAAGTGGGACCAGCAAAGCTGTGGACTTGCCCCAGGAGCCCTGAAAAGATGTGGAGGGGGCAACTGTGGTTCATTCTCTTCCCAGGGCCAAGAACTGGACCTGTGCTCCAGGCCTCTGGTCTTCAAACCAGTTCTAAAAGAGTCCAGCAGAGTGTGGTGGCCCTAACTCATCTCCCTTCTTTCTCCTTGGTCCTTTACTCCAAAACTGGCATCTAGTGCACAAGAAAGCAACGTGGTGGGCAGGTACACATCATACCACCAAGCACCTCCTTGGATGGGGGGATGGGTGGAGAAACTGTGGCTCGGCCCAGTCTGGAATTTACTTCCCACAGCTCTGCCACTGTTTTGTTCCCTCCCATCGAGGGTTTGGTGAGCCCAGGTCTCCATAGTCCCATATGTCCTAGCTGGGAGGAGGGCTCTGCTTAGGGACCCTTAAAAGAGGTCATAATTTCTCCCCCAAACACCAGGGAACTCTCCGACTAAGCCTCC
>NW_007264297.1:0-620 GCF_000164805.1 Carlito syrichta | reverse complement strand
GGAGGCTGGAGGTCTGAGATCATAGTGCCAGCATACTTGGGTTCTGGTAAATTCTGTCTTTCAGATTATAGTCTACTCTCTTCTCTTGGTATCCTCACATAATAGAAAGCAAGAGAGTTTCTCTGGGGTCCCTCTTATAATGGCACTAAATCCATTAATGAAGACTTTCCCTTTATGACCTAATTGCCTCTTAAATGTTTCACCTTTAAATATCATCACAAGAGGGGTTAAGATTTGTAGTAGGGCCAAAAATATTCAGTTGATTGTCCCCAATAGGGTAACATGAGAACACAACAAAATAGGTGAAAGCAATTACTACACTGTTGATGTTCAAATAACATTGGCGCCGGGCTCGGTGGCTCAGCCTGTAATCCCGCGCCTTTGGGAGGCCGAAGTGAGTGGATTGCCTGAGCCCGCGGGTTCGAGACCCGCCTGGGCAGCAAGACCTCATCTCTACAATAAATCAAAAAATCAGCCGGGCGTGGTAGTGCATGCCTGTAATTCTGGCTACTTGGAAGGCTGAAGCGGAAGGATCGCAAGAGCCCAGCAGGTCGAGGCCGCGGTGGCCGCTCCCGGGAGCGGCCACTGCACTCCAGTCTGGGCGACAGAGTGAGACTCCA
>NW_007264296.1:0-814 GCF_000164805.1 Carlito syrichta | reverse complement strand
AGCTAGCCAGATGTATAGTCAGCTGACTTAACTAGGATACTTAACTAGCTAGCCTGCTGGCTAGCAGGCTGACTCAACTGCCTAGGTACCTAGATAGTCAGCTGGATAGCCAGCTGAATTCACTAGCTAGCTAGCAATGTATCCTGCTGGCTTGCCAGCTGACTTATCTACCTAGGTACTTACGTAACCAGGAGGCTAGTGAGCTGACTTATCTAGGTTACTTAACTAGCTATCTAACTGCCTAGCCAGCTGACTTAACTAGGTAATGACCAAGCTAGGCAGCTGGCTATCCAGCTGACTTAACTCGCTGAGTTAACTAGCTGACTTAAGCTGCTAGCTACCTAGTTAGCCAGCTGGCTAATCTAGCTGGCTTATCTAGCTAGCTATCTAGCTAGCTATCTAGCTAACCAGCTGACTTAACTAGCTGACTTAACTAGCTACCTACCTGCCATAATTAGCTGACTAATATAGCAAGCTTTCTAGATAGCCAGCTGACTTAACTAGCTGAAATAACTATCTAGCCAGATGGCTAGTCATCTGACTTAACTAGTTTTTTAACTAACTAACAACCTGTATAGCCAACTGTCAATGAGTTGAATTAACTAGCTAGACAGCTGGTTGCCAGCTGACTTATCAAGCTGACTTAACTTGCTAACCAGCTGGTTGCCAACTGATTTAACTAGTTGACTTAAACAGCTAGTCAGCTGGCTGACCAGCTGACTTAACTAGTTAGCTATATATCTAGCCAGCTGGCTAACCAGTTGACTTACCTATCTGACTTAAGCTAGGAAGCTTGCTAGCACCTCTCTTAACT
>NW_007264295.1:0-688 GCF_000164805.1 Carlito syrichta | reverse complement strand
TGCTAAAAAGGTAAATAATTGATTATCAATAACATATGCTGCAGTTCCGGGAAGAAGATCCATCCGTATACACTAATTTAGCTGGAGGTGGCAATGGTTGAGAAGAACATTGAGTTGGGAAAATTAAAGCCTTGTTATGTAAAAAATTGTAATAGAGGATTAGCAGGGAGGTGAAAATGAAATAGTACCTGTAAAACTCAATAATGCTATAGACCATTCAGGTTCTTCAGCTATTAAAACATCCAATTGTTCTTTAGTATATGGTATAATGATTTCATTAGGATCTGAGCCAAACAATTCCCTGCTTCTTAATCTTCCTTTTTTAATCAATTTAGCAGCATAAGTGGGGTAAGCTATTAAAATTCTTTTAGCAGTCACAGGTAAATGAATCCATTCTAACGGTCCTTGTTGCCATAAACATCCTGTAGGAGTATATTCAGTAGATAATATTATTAATGACCATGGTCGAGAATAGTCAAGTCTCCTGACCTTTTGATCAGCAATTTTGTCTTGTACTAATTTCAACGCTTGAGTGGCTTCCGGAGTTAGACTCCTTGGAGACCGAGGATTCGGATCTCCTCTTAATATATCAAAGAGAGGTTTTAGTTCGTAAGTAGAAATCTTTAGGTAAGGTCTTATCCAATTAATGTCTCCAAGTAATTTCTGAAAATCATTCAAAGTATCTAGA
>NW_007264294.1:0-732 GCF_000164805.1 Carlito syrichta | reverse complement strand
ACAGAGACGACCCTGGAAAAAAACATTTTTTGAAATTATTTAAGAAAACTTCCCTCACTCCATCAGAGACATGAAAATTCAAACACAGGAGATTTAGAGAACCCCTGTAAGTCAACAAATGAGAAGACCAACTCCCAGACACATAACAATTTGCTTAAACAAAGTAGGTATAAAAGAGAAAAATCCTAAAGGCAGCAAGAGAAAATGGTCATACTCCCTATTGGGGAAGACCAATTACAATAGCAGTAGATTTATCTACAGAAGCCCTTCAGGCTAGAAGAGCTTGGAGCCCAATCTTCAGAGTCCTCAAAGATAATCAATTTCAACCACGAATAACCTACCCAGCTAAACTAAGCCTCATCAGTGACCAGCCCTACTAGAAACACTTAAAAAAATATTAAGCAGAGAAGAAAGGGCAAAAAGAACAATAACATTCTTCACAAGAGTGCAGGAAAAAGATTGAAAAGACACACAAATCAACCCCCAAATCAAAAGAAAAACAACATACAAACAGGATCAACACCTCTATAAGAACCTTCATGACAGGGGTAAACTCTGACGTTTCAATAATTAGCCTAAATGTGAATGGACTAAATGCACCAAGAAAAGACATAGAATGGTAAAATGGATAAAATATCATAAAGCAAAAATATATTATCTCCAAGGACTCATTTCACCAGAAAAGACATTCACAGACTCAGAGTAAAATGATGGGAAGCAAAATTTCTGGCA
>NW_007264293.1:0-725 GCF_000164805.1 Carlito syrichta | reverse complement strand
TATAAGAATAATACAACAAATACAAATCAATAAATGTGACACACCTCATCAACAGAATAAAGGATAAAAACCACATGATCATCTCAATAGACTAGAAAAAGCATTTGATAAAATTCAACACCCTTTCATGATAAAAAAAATCTCAAATTATGTAAAGAAGGAAGATACTGCAACACAACAAAAGCCACGAAAGACACAAAACACACAACATACTAAATGGGAAACAGTTGAAAGCTTTTCCTCTACAGATTTGACCAAAACAAGGATACCTACTTTCACCATTCGTATTCAACATAGTCTTAGCCATAGCAATTAAGTGAGAGAAAGGGCATCTGAATTGGCGATAAGGAAGTCAAATTGTCCCTCTTTTAAGATGACATGATTGTATATATGGAAAAACCTAAATAATTCACCAAAAAATTATTATTTTTTTTAGTTGGAGTCTCACTCTGTCACCTAAGCTGGAGTGCAAGTGACACAATGCTGCCTTGCTGCAGCCTCAAAATGCTGGGTTCAGGCTATCCTGCCTCAACCACACAAGTAGCTGGGACTACAGATATGTACTCTCACACCTGGAAGTACTTTTTTGTGGATATGAGGTATTCCTATGTTGCCCAGGCTGGCATCTAACAACCAGACTAATACAATTCTCCCTAAGTGCTAGGATTATAGGTGTCTGCCACCACTCCCATCTCAAAAAACTAAAAAATATAACTATGATATGA
>NW_007264292.1:0-911 GCF_000164805.1 Carlito syrichta | reverse complement strand
AAGTAGCTGGAATTACAGGCACATGCTACCATGCCCGGCTGATTTTTGATTTATTGTAGAGATGAGGTCTCGCCAAGTTGCTCAGGCGGGTCTCGAACCCACGGGCTCAGGCAGTCCACTCACCTCAGCCTCCCAAAGCATGGGATTACAGACTGAGCCACTGAGCCCGGCTAATTATGTATACGTTTAAAAACAATTTTAAATGACACATTACTATTGTATACATTTTTTTAAAAACCACTTCTATAGTTAACTTTTCCTGGGATTGTAAATTTGTCTCTCAAATTATTTACAATATTCTAATGAAAACAATAATTACATTTTACAATTAAACAAAAAAACTTCTATTTTACCAGGATGAGCAACAACAGTGATCTGGCTAAAGCATTTTGTAAGAGGAAATGTAGTTGACTTGAATGGGAGGGATATGTAGTGTATGGTGATTTGTACACTAATGAAATCTTTATTGAGCTACAATTTATTTGGTTCCCTATAATAATTTCCCAAGCTATTCTATTTAGGAACCACTTTTGCTTCATTGCATGCTTAAAATTATCTCAATGTATCTATCTACTCTTGATATAGGAATAATCTGGAATGTAAATTGATTAATGACTATGTACATAATTGTTATATTCCTGTGATAAAGTCATAGTAGTCAAGCACAAACAAACAAAAAGCATGTTTTTGCCTCATAACATCAGGATACATTTGAAATAAAATTGGGAAAAAATAGGTAATTAATAGGTACACATTCCCTTTAAAATATCTTACATCTATTGTAGTTTTGCACTGAATGTATTATTTCAGGCCAGAAAACTTTATTTTCTTTAAAAAGAAAATATTTTTAAAATTAAAAAACCTGATTCAGATGTACCTATATTTGCTATAAGAACCTAAGTAATTATTAG
>NW_007264291.1:0-604 GCF_000164805.1 Carlito syrichta | reverse complement strand
AAGAAGAGATGAGGAGAAACAGACATAAGGAAATGATGCTATGTGTACATCACAGCAAACAACTGAATCAAATCAACTGAAATTTTAATGATGAAAAATAAAAAACTTCATTTGCAAAGCTATATAAGCCAGGATAATGAGCCAGTATTATGCTCATGTGCACATTTAAGGTGACCTCAAGTCACAAGTCAGTGTTTTCTCGACTGCTAAGGATACCTGATTATAACCTAAAATCATAGTGCCATTAGCATATAAGAAAACGTCACAAAACGGTACCAACACTCTGTTTCATCTCAAGATTTGTCACTCCTGAAAAATTATACTTATTTCTAAAATACAAATACAAAAGACAAGGCAAAAAGTAAATTAACACTTAAGAATCATTTTCTATTTTAGCAGCTACCAATACCATTCAGCTTTACTTTACAGAGGCCCTAACAGTTTATTTAGAATGTAATGTATTCCTGTAATCCCACACCTTTGGGAGGCTGAGGTGAGTGGATTGCCTGAGCCCACGGGTTCGAGACCCGCCTGCGCAGCGAGGCTTCATCTCTACAATAAATCAAAAAATCAGCTGGGCGTGGTAGTGCATGCTTGTAATTCC
>NW_007264290.1:0-521 GCF_000164805.1 Carlito syrichta | reverse complement strand
TCTCTCGCTCCACAGAGCCTGGAGTCTCTCCATATGCCACCGGTCACCTCCTTGGTCCTTGGGACACACCTCCTTCAGTGCTGGGGGTTGTCCATTCATCTCGACTTCTGTAAAGCAGCCCACGAGTAAGAAAGAAGTATGTAGTAGGAAACCACAAAGTCTAGCACAATTCTATTACAACTTGCATCATTCGGTTGTTTGACTTTTGTTTTCTGCGGGGGTCCCACCCCACAAGGGTCGTGAGATTTCCTGAAGGAGAGGCGGATAGGTGAAGGATGAAAATATTATACCCGGACACCTGCTTCATATCCTCTACAAATTACCGCCATCTAGTGGTCGTAGCAACAAACAAGCCAAGAACCCTGTAAACATTCAGACAATGAGTCTTATTCATAAGGCCAAAGATGATAGTTTTAGTCCAAAGTCCCGAATTTCAGACCTTGAACTGTCTCCAGAAAGTTTAGCAGTAGTTTTCTTTCTGGGGCTTTATGACCTTCAGAGCTTGTAATCGCCTTTCTTGT
>NW_007264289.1:0-472 GCF_000164805.1 Carlito syrichta | reverse complement strand
GGTATGTCCTTCATTTTCTAAGGTTCTTATGGTTTGAGGTTTTACATTTAGGTATCTGATACATTTGGAGTTAATTTTTTTGTATGGGGATAAATAGGGGTCCTGTTTCAATCTTGTGCATGTGGTCAGGCAGTTTTCCCAGCACCATTTACTGAATAGGTTCTCCTCTCCCCAGTGATAGGTGGTGGATGGTTTGTCAGAGATGAGTTGGTTGAGAAATTGAGGTTTTGCTTCTGGAATCTCAATTCTATTCCATTCATCTATATGCCTGTTCCTATACCAATACCAAGCTGTTTTGATGACTGTAGCTTTATAGTAAAGTTTGAAGTCTGGTAATGTGATACCACCTGCTTTGGTTTTTTTTTTTTTTTTGCTGAGGATTGTTCTGGCTATTCTTGGTTGTTTGTATTTCCATATGAATTCCTGTGTTGTTTTTTCTAGGTTGGAGAAGAATGTTGCTGGTAATTTGATA
>NW_007264288.1:0-809 GCF_000164805.1 Carlito syrichta | reverse complement strand
AACCCGTGGGCTCAAGGCAAATCCACTCACCTCAGCCTCCCAAAGCACGGGATTACCGGCTGAGTCACCGAGCCTGGCTGAGGAAAGGATTATTTGAACTCAGGAGTTTGAGTCCAGCCTAGGCAGCATAGAAAGAACACAATCTCTAAAAAATAAATAAATAGCTAAACATAGAATTTAAAAAAAAAAAAAACTCTCCAGCTTAGGAAGACAAATCAGGGGACTCACCATCAGACTTCCCCTGTAATGTCTATAGAATTAAATGAATTCTTCTCTTCTCAAGGTTCCCAAATATTCTGAGCTTCTTGAGTCTGCCAGAAACTGCCATTTCTAACTAACCTTTAAGACTGGGATTTCTTTAAGCCAGGTACCATGCTGGTTTTCTCTAAAGGACTTACTGGCTCCATGAAGTCAACCTTAATGCATTAAAATGGTCTGGTCATATCTGATTCAATGTACATCATTCTCAAAACTGACATTCAGGTCAAAGTCTTGGTAATATAACCAATGTTTCCAATCATGTCCTGCTACAAGGATAACATTCTTATTGAATTTATGTAACTAACCATATTGCTATGAAAATCAGAATGTTCAATAAGAGTTATTGAATATTGGAAGACTCAGATAGGGAGAAAAAGATAATCATTTCAAATCTGTTTCCAAAATATAATTTACCAGATTGCTGGAAGCTATATTACTTAAATAAAAAAAGAGAAAAAATACTCTTTAAGACTGGAAAACAAAACATTAAAGAACCAGCAATAGTTGTCATAAAAATTATAATTTTATATTTGTGATTCAATCAATTG
>NW_007264287.1:0-690 GCF_000164805.1 Carlito syrichta | reverse complement strand
TACTGGAAAAAAAAACTATTTCTATTTGCCCATCCTCTTGCTCTCAGAGCTCCCAGGATGAAAATCAGTATCTGTTCTAAAACTAACAAACTATATATCTTTTTAAAGATTTATTTTTATGAAATGTAAAATCCCTAGATATTGTAGGGACTTGGAACTTTGGGTGATAAATCATTAAATTTGAGAGTACTGGCCACAGTATCAAGGCAATTTTTCTTGAACTTTTCCATTGTTATAGCATACAGTGAGCATGCAATTGATAGGTAATTATAATATAAAACTCTGAGAGGAAATATATTTGGATTGAATCACTAGCTCACCAATTATTCCAAAAAAGAGATCACATCATTTATTTATTTCTGTCATTCAAAAGTACCAAATGCCTGTTTCTGCATTAAACATTAGGAATGGAAACAAGATCCTTACCCCTAGAGAATTTACAATCTGATGAGATAGAGACAGATAAGCTCCATGACTAGAAATGAAAACAGTACTGTGAGCACAGCACAGAGAAACATCTGACCTAGTTATGACAAGAGATCAGGGAAGGCATTCTTGTGAAGATGATGCATATATTAAAAGTATAAATAAGAAGAAACTAAGTGAACCGTGGGGAATGAAGAGATGCTGTATTTTACAGCTAGGATTCAACCTATGTAAACATGTAGAAGCAAGAGTAAAAAGGGAATG
>NW_007264286.1:0-782 GCF_000164805.1 Carlito syrichta | reverse complement strand
ACAGCAATTGGCAGAGCACTGTAGGGAAGTCCTTGAAACATAAGGATTGCTCAGTAGCCAAGGTCCCTCCCATTATGATATCAAAGTCCTAAGGCTCATGTCATAATTGACAAACTGACATGCTTATTTCCCTGACTTTGCTTTCATCTTTTAGTTTAAAAATTAGCCTTTTAGGCAATCTACAGATTCAATGTAATACCCGTTAAGTTATTAACATCATTCTTCTCAGACCTGGAAATGACAATATAGAATTCACATAAAAACATAAACAATCATGAATAGCCAAAAAATTCTTAGCAAAAGTAACAAAGCAGGAAACATCACACTTCTGGACTTCAAACTTTAGTATAAGGCTACAGTAATCAAAACAGCCTGTTATTGGTACAAGAACAGACATATAGACCAATGGAACAGGATAAAGATTCTGGAATCAAACCTCAATTTCTCAACCAACTCATCTTTGACAAAACTCCAACAACAACCACTGGGGAGTGGAAAACCTACTCAGTAAATGGTGCTGGGAAAACTGGTTGATTATATGCAGAAGATTGAAACAGGACCCCTACCTATCACCATACACAAAAATTAACTCTAAATGGATCAAAGACCTAAACATAAAACCTCAAACTGTAAGAATCTTAGAAAAGCAGGAGATATCCTTATGGTAATTGGAACTGCAACCAATTCCTATTCATAACCATAAATGCCCACATCCCAAGAAATAAGATAGACAAGTAGAATCTCGTCAAACTAATGAGCTTCTGCAAAGCAAAAGCAACCAG
>NW_007264285.1:0-855 GCF_000164805.1 Carlito syrichta | reverse complement strand
ATTCTTGTGGGGACAGTTGAAAGGGGAATCTGCAGCCTAAGAGGAAGCCCTGACCATGTGAAAGTGACTTTAGACAGTCCCTGAACACTCCACTTCTTCTGGGCCCTCCAACCCCCTCTGTCACACAGACATGCTCCTATCTTCTGGGTTTGAAATATTCAGACCCTCATCATCACTCCCACTTTTCTTGGTTTTCCTGGCTCCAGATTCTCCAACTACAATCTCAGAGTCTTTAGCTTTATCCTGAGCTCCTTCCTTGGGTAAAGTTCTGCTCCAGAGCCCCAATAATTGCTTGAAGTTCCAAGTCACAACAACCACCCTAAATTCCCACTCAAGCTTCACAGATTCTAATGCCTGCTGGACTTCTCACACCTCACTGCTCCCCTCTGGTTTCTACAGTGAAACTGGCAGTGAGTTAGCTCAAGGATTCAGACTAGACTCAATGGGAGTAGACATCCAAGCAAGATTTCTTGGATGGGAGGTCCTAGTTCCCAGTTTGTCTTGTGTGTGGATTCTCTGTATGACACACACACTGACTATTGAAGAAAACAAAAGAAAGCCAAGAGATAAAAACACAAATGTGTAGCAATGTCAGGACAGGTGCAGGGTCACTGTTGGGAGCCAGACTTGGAGACCCGCCTGATTGACAAAGTCCAGGTGCCCTGAGGACCCCTGGCTGCAAAGCGAGACCGGGCAGCTGAGGCCCTTCTGTCTTCCGTCTTTGTTGTTGATACAGCTGAAGAAATTATCTGCAGTCATGGAAGAAGATGGCATGTTTATGTGAAGAATCACAGCTAACCTGAAATATCATGGTTTATTTTTCCATTTTTCCCACTATGCCACTTGGCCTTTCTA
>NW_007264284.1:0-1178 GCF_000164805.1 Carlito syrichta | reverse complement strand
ACCCGCGGGCTCAGGCAATCCACTCACTCAGCCTCCCAATGTGTGGGATTACTGTCTGAGCCACCGAGCCCGACTGTATTTTATTTTTTAAATGTGGGGTACATGTGAGGATTACCATGTAATTAAGTTGTATACAGGTATGGTTTGGACTTCAAGCAAGACTTCCTTCCCCCCTAGTAGTAGACATGGTACCCAATCGGTGGTGGGTACCCATTTCTCCCCACAATCCCTCTCTCCTTTAGCAGTGCCTGGTGTTGTTTGTGTTTGTGTGCCCAATGTTTAGGACCAGTTTATGAGCAAGAAAATGTGGAACATTATAGCACTCAGTAAATAATCTTTCAGTAACAGGACAGAATTGAAGAACAAAAACTGAAAGAGGCATGAGACTGGTTTCTAGTCTTACTTGCTAGAATTATGGTCTCCAGTTTCATTCATGTTTCTGCAAAGGACATGATTTTGTTCTTCTTTATGGCTGTGTAGTATTCCATTGTGTCCATGGACCACATTTTCTTCATCCAGACAACTTTTGACGAGCATCTGGGTTGGCTCCATGTTTTTGCTATTGTGAGTAGTGCTGCAGTGAACATGTTTGTGCAGGTGTGTTTTTGGTAGAATGATTTATGTTTCTCTGAAAGTGAGCTTGCTGTTGCTCCATTTTTAGTGCTTTGAGAAAACACTACACTGCTTTCTGAAAAGGTTGAACCAGCTTAATCCCCCAAACAGTGTAGATGCATTCTCTTTTTTCTGCAGCATCGCCAGCACCTGTTGCTTTTATACTTTTTAATATCATGTTGGCTCTGTTTTAAATTGATCACCTGAGCCCAGCAGATTGAGTCTGTGATGGCTGTGAGCATGACACTGCACTCCAGCCTGGGTGACAGAGTGAGACTGCAACTCAAAAAAGTATTTAATTGGATAATTAATTAAGCCTAGGCAGTCACTCAGACTCCATCTTGAAAGATTGGCTCTTTCAGGTTCACATTTGCTCACATTGGGGACACAGGCATTGTCCCCAACCAGAAGTCTTACCTGGCAACTGCATATTGTAAGGTGGTGGATCCCGAGAAACTCTTACACAGGAACACAATACACATGTGCTAGGACAGCTCCAGTGACACCATATGCAGTAATGACTAATTAGAAACCATTTAAATGCTCTTTAGGAGAGATATAATTAA
>NW_007264283.1:0-544 GCF_000164805.1 Carlito syrichta | reverse complement strand
CCATCTGAGTTAAATAGCTGACATTACCAGATAGCCAGTTAGCCAGCCAGATGACTTAACTAGCTTACGTAACTAGCTAGCAAGTTGTCTGGACTGATGACTTAACAAGGTGACTTAACCAGCTAACCAGCTGACTTGATAGCTGACTTACCTAGCTAGATACCAAGCTAGTCAGCTGGCTTGCCAGCTGACTTAACTAGCAGGCATAACTTGTTAGCCAGCTGGATAGCCAGATAACTTAAGTAGCTAGCTACCTACCTAGTCAGCTGTCTAACCAGCTGACTTAACTAGCTGACTTAATAAGCAAGCCAGCTGACTTAACTAGCAGGCTTAACTAGCTAGCAAGATGACTAGCCAGCTGACTTAACTAGCTAGCTACCTATCTAGTCAACTGGCTAGCCGACTGACATACCTAGCAGACTTAACAAGCTAGGAAGCTGGCTAGTCTGCTCACTTAACTAGGTAGCTACCTACCTAGCCAGCTGGCTTGCCATCTGAGTTAAACAGCTGACTTAACCACCTAGCCAGTTATCTAGGCAGATTA
>NW_007264282.1:0-645 GCF_000164805.1 Carlito syrichta | reverse complement strand
CATTAAATCAGAAATTTGTTTAATTTGGATAATTATAATAGTTATAGAATTAGAGATTCCCACGGTTTTTAAAAACTATAGTTTTGTAAATTTTTCTACTTTAAAATCAGAAAATAAAGTGAAAAGCAAAGGAAGTGATCACTCATTTCTGTAATTTATAATCTTACCTTTTTTAAAACAGGTCACCATGCTTATTATGGTCCAGGGACCATACTTAAATATTTTAAAATAGTAACTGATTTCAATTTTCATAAAACCTAAAATAACAATCACAAAGGTAAGAAGAGCTAGCACCTCATTTAAGCAACTTTGGCTTTCCAGGTAAAATCTGCAGTTCTGCTTCCAAACTTTCCCATGGATGGCAGTCCTGAACTGTGACCCAAAGTCTCATCACCATCCTCACCTGAAAAGCACCGTGAGAAACACTGGTTAAAAAAACAATTTCTTCACTAAGTCTCTCCGAAACACATTGTTTATTTGCTTCGGTAAGCCTCTAAAGATGTTTTGTGGCTTTACAAGTTCCAAGTTTGAAGTTGAAATTCTTAGGAGGTACATTATGTGCAAGTTTGACATTTAAAATGTATGGGGCTACCATGCTTTTGTTAAAACACTTTATATTACATAAAGGGGGGGAAAGGCAAGACT
>NW_007264281.1:0-721 GCF_000164805.1 Carlito syrichta | reverse complement strand
GGCCATGTGAGAAGAAGACAGATATTATATTGATGCAGCCACAAGCCCAGGACACGTAGGGTCACCAGAGCCTGGCAGAGCCAGGAAGGATCCTCCCTGGAGTCTTTGGAGGGATTGTGGCCCTGCCCACTGCTGGATTCCAGACTTCTGGCCCCCAAAACTGTGAGAGGACAAACTCTTGTGCTAAGCCCCAAGTTGGTGGCGATTTGCTACAGCAGCTGCATGACATGGTACCAGTCCCTCCTCATCCATGCTTCAGACCCTATAGGGCCCTGAGTTGAGACATCCTTCTATGCTGCCTGGCTCTTGTGTTGGAGTTTGGGGTCTGTAGGGATAAAGCAACCCCCACAGGCTTGCTTAGTCTGAGGCACCCTCATCCCCTGGGCCTCTGGCAGTGGCAGTGACCAGGTCAGGCCCTGACCATCCTCACCAAGACCTGCCCAGGCAGTCCTCGGGGAGGCTGCTGGCCTCACTGACACTCAGAACTCGCTGTTCTTCTATGAGCTCCTTATTGAGTGACTGCTGTATGCAGGGTCCTCTGCCTGCCAGACTCCATCCCAGGAAACTCAGCAGGCCACCAGTCAGTGAACAGGTGGTTTCAACTTCACATTCAGGTCTATAGTTCTTTCAAAGGCTAAAGCTGGAGTCCAGCACCATGCCTTGCTGTCACTCTGCTGATATGTGTTCAGCAGCAGTCTTTTGATCTGTTACATAACCCTCG
>NW_007264280.1:0-951 GCF_000164805.1 Carlito syrichta | reverse complement strand
GTTCTAGCAAGCCAATCTCTCTGCACACATGACCTCTACAAATTTGAAATGTTGAAGCACAGCCAGGAGCTGAAACCAAGGCCACTCCAACCCAAGTGGCTACTGGTTCTTGAATGTATAGAAAAGTCCTTTATCTCAGGAGAATTATGGATTACCAGAAAATAGTGATCTTTTCTCTAACCTATCTGTATTTAGAAGGTATATAATGTCTGTCTTTTGTCATTCTCATAGCCTGCATGTGGGGAGACCTGGGAAACAGAGGCCTCAGCGTTTTCCCCCTGTGATTCCAAGACTGTTTGGGGGCTATTTCAGGCCATTAAATTTCCATGTTCTCAGTGGCAATTTGGGGCCTTAATTTTGGAGTTATTATAGCCACCTAGATCTTGCTATCCTATCAGATAGGCTAAAGATGGAGAGGATTTGGTCCTAAAATTGGAGTTGGAATTTTAATCTTCCACGTGTTTCATTTCTTCTATTCCCTTCCACTTGAGTTATGAGCTTAGAGCTGTTAGCACAAGGAGCCAATGGACCTACCTGCTCAACTGGGCTTCTAGTCTGTGCCATTCGCTATGTTGGGTGCGAATTAACAGTGGATTAGGGAAGGAAGGACACCTACACAAACACAGATACACGAAAGCGCCCACAGACTTACACAGATACACACAAACACACACATGCACACACACAGACAACTTTTTAAAGGCACAAAGGAGTCCACCAGGGAAAATTCACTCAACCTGTCTGCCACGTCAGCCAGACCAAACAACAGCGACATGGATCCCCACTGAGTAACTGACATTACCCCAGGATCCCTGGAAAGTTTTTTCTTCCCCTTTTCCCTGCAATAGCATCTTAGGACAAAGAGAAACTTCCAGTAGTAGAAACAGGCCTCACAGGTTAACATTAGAACGCTATCTAGAAAGGTACACAAATGTGCTCAAATACAGAACA
>NW_007264279.1:0-764 GCF_000164805.1 Carlito syrichta | reverse complement strand
TTTAGTTTCCTAGAAGTTACTTATGAATGTTGGTGGGCGCCTATGTTGGGTGCATATATGTTTAGGATAGATATTTCTTGTTGATGGAGTGAACCTTTTATCATTATGTAGTGGCCCTCTGTATCTTTTTTAATTTTTGATAGCTTAAATGGTATTTTGTCTGAAATTAGGATCGCGACTCCTCCTTTCTTTTGTGTTCCATTCGCCTGGAAATTTGTTTCCCATCCTCTTACTTTGAGTCTGTGTATGTCCTTTCTAGTGAGATGGGTCTCTTGAAGGCAGTATATTGTTGCCTGGTGATATTTTATCCATTTTGTCATTCTATGTCTTTTCAGTGGTGCGTTTAGTCCATTCACATTCAGACTAATTATTGAAATGTGAGAGTTCGTCCCTATCATGGAGTTCTTATTGAGTTATTGTTCTTCCACTTGGTTTTTTCTTTTTTCTTTTTCTTTTTTTTTTGTCTTTCTTTTGCTTTTGGGGTTGGTTCGTGTATATTTTATTCTTTTCCCTGTACTCTTGTGAAGAACGTTGTTCTTTTTTCCTTTTCTTCTGTGTTTAGTACTTTCTTAAGTGTTTCATGTAGAGATGGTTTTGTGGCTGCATAAGTTCTTAGGGATTGGATATCTGGGAAAGATTTTAATTCTCCCTCACTGATGAAGCTTAGCTTGGCTGGGTAGGTTATTCTTGGTTGAAATTGTTTATCCTTTAGGACTTTGAAGATAGGGCTCCAAGCTCTCCTAGCCTGCAGGGTTTCTGCAGAT
>NW_007264278.1:0-834 GCF_000164805.1 Carlito syrichta | reverse complement strand
GAATGCCAGTAAACAGGTCAGCACTGACAGAGTCTCTATGATCAAACGCATAAAGCTGGATTAATGGTGAATTTCATTTGCCAGGAGTGGCAACAGTATAATCACAGAAGTTCTTCCTCCATAACTGCACCTGCTTGTACAGCTCAAATTAAAACCTGAAACCCCCAAAATTCCACTTCACAATGACTTTCAGTGTTGGAGCCTGTGAATTAAAGGCCTCCATTGTTTGCAAGTGTTATTTCCTTGCCTTTACCAGTTTCAAAGAAAGAGAATCTTCACTAACTTTTCTACTGATCCTTGTTGATCAGATCAAATTTGTTTTGGATTCCTATTGAATCAAAGACAAACAGATTCATTTAAATCACTCTCATGTGTAACTTTGTTTCAGTTCAGGATTCTCACTGTGTGCTTCCATTTCCTTGTTATAAAGACTATTAGGCAGTTGGGGGAAATACAAAAATTACCCTAAATTCTATTCAATAAATATTAAAACTTTCAGACAAATTTTCTCAATTGTAAAATACTTTGCAACATCAAGTAATTATATGCAGTTAAAACCCCATTGTTGGTTTACTTTCCCTTGTTAATTTATAATATAATTACCTGTACTAAGGAAAACTAACAGATTAGCAAGCACTGGAAATCAAAAATATCTCTCAACATCACAAAAATAAAGACAAACTTTTATTCCACTCGTGGAGTATTTCAGATTTCAGATAAAACTATTTAATACTTTCCACCTTTTTAATAAACCATAAAGAATCTCAAGAGTATTTCCTTGGAGACAATGTTCTTGGCTCTTTGTAAATATATGGAAGAGGCTTCTCCTGTGCC
>NW_007264277.1:0-534 GCF_000164805.1 Carlito syrichta | reverse complement strand
TTCAAGCCTATATGTTTTATTTTGTGCACTTAAAAGACAATTCTAAGAAAAGGTTATAGGCTTCATTAGAGTGCACTTAAAATTTAGAAACTCCTATTATAATAAGATTACACCCAAGTGACCAATCCTTCTCTTTCTCTGTCTTTTCTTTCCCTTAAGAGATCTTGGCTCAGAGATTTGTGCTTCAGTTTAATAAGAACTGGAAAATATTAGATGCACAGGATGATTCTTGTTTATGGCTGTTCCGTCTCTTTCAGATGTTAGTTATGGGATAGATCAGAGCTACTTGAATCACAAAGTTCTCAAAACTCAGACAGGAACCTAGGAATAAATGAGCAGTCTTAGGGTTGACTTAAGCTTGAGGCTATCTATATCCGCAACCTAAATATGTCTCAGTTTTATTCACTAACTTTCCTATTTAATTCCGTGCTAAATCGTGATTAGAGATTAGGGACCAAATTCTCTGTTGCACAAAGAGCTCTAACTTGTCCTCTTTTAAGCATATATCTCCCTTAGGAATCTTGGAGTAAGTGG
>NW_007264276.1:0-893 GCF_000164805.1 Carlito syrichta | reverse complement strand
CAGCATAGAAAGAACACAATCTCTAAAAAATAAATAAAATAGCTAAACATAGAATTAAAAAAAAAAAAAAAACTCTCCAGCTTAGGAAGACAAATCAGGGGACTCACCATCAGACTTCCCCTGTAATGTCTATAGAATTAAATGAATTCTTCTCTTCTCAAGGTTCCCAAATATCTGAGCTTCTTGAGTCTGCCAGAAACTGCCATTTCTAACTAACCTTTAAGACTGGGATTTCTTTAAGCCAGGTACCATGCTGGTTTTCTCTAAAGGACTTACTGGCTCCATGAAGTCAACCTTAATGCATTAAAATGGTCTGGTCATATCTGATTCAATGTACATCATTCTCAAAACTGACATTCAGGTCAAAGTCTTGGTAATATAACCAATGTTTCCAATCATGTCCTGCTACAAGGATAACATTCTTATTGAATTTATGTAACTAACCATATTGCTATGAAAATCAGAATGTTCAATAAGAGTTATTGAATATTGGAAGACTCAGATAGGGAGAAAAAGATAATCATTTCAAATCTGTTTCCAAAATATAATTTACCAGATTGCTGGAAGCTATATTACTTAAATAAAAAAAGAGAAAAAATACTCTTTAAGACTGGAAAACAAAACATTAAAGAACCAGCAATATAGTCATAAAAATTATAATTTTATATTTGTGATTCAATCAATTTCTTATTAGAGATTTGAAGTTCTTATCAAGTTCAGTGATGTGACTTTCAAGTTCTCAGAACCTGTCCTTGTCAGTGTCTTTTCCATGAATCTCTTTGAAGATATACCAATTTTGTCTGTAGTTGATTTCAAGAAAACATCAGAGAAAGCAATAACTTATGCAATTGAAAAAAGATTTAAAATGGCCAGGGTCAGAGACCTGAAGAGAG
>NW_007264275.1:0-701 GCF_000164805.1 Carlito syrichta | reverse complement strand
GAGGCGGAAGGAGCGCCGGAGCCCAGCAGGTTCAGGCTGCGGTGATTGGGAGCAGCCACTGCACTCCAGTCTGGGCGACAGAGCGAGACTCCAACTCAAAAAGAAAGAAAGAAAGAAAAGAGATCGGCACCGCCTTTCTGACTGATTACTCTAGTCTCAGACAGTAATCTAGAACAAGAAACACGACGTATCTATCTACTGTAAGCAACTAGGAAACCCAACAAAACATATGTAACAAAAGTTGCTACATATTGGAAACAAATATCAAATCACTACTGTTACAAAGAGAAAGAAAAACAATGAGGTGAGCTCTAAAATTACGTCAGCTTCCTGCCTGCAGTTTTCAGGTCACCACACAGAGTAAAACAAACAAACAAACAAACAAGCCTAACTTACATTATTGTAAGATTAAGAAAAAATACATCAGAGTAGAGGAAGTTGAAGGCAATTAGAATTTGTGGAGCAGAATACTGTAGGAGAAGGAGCTATAGAAAAATTGAGATTCAGAAACCTTCACAGAGTTCCCATGAGCCTTTGACTGAGTTCTAATCTGTTCCTATGTGAGAAGAAATTTCTTCAAAGCCAGAAAATCACAATCAGAGAGCAATAGTCTAAAAAATTCCCTGCGTACAAACAGAACAGGGAATACTTCATGTTTTTGTCAGTGCAAATGGAAAGGTCTCCATATAGATATAGAAAGA
>NW_007264274.1:0-774 GCF_000164805.1 Carlito syrichta | reverse complement strand
TCAGCTTCACAACTTCTTTCTTCCATTGGCCTCTACTTTCAGACAAGTCTTGGGCTTACTTGTTTTGTATTTCTAAAGCAGACCCTAATCCTCATTATTCTCCTGCTCATACTTTTTCTTCATGATACTTTCAAAAATTTAATAACGTATTTATTCATGTGTTTCCTTATTCACTATTTAGTAAACACAGTATCTAGGAATTTTCACATATATCTGGGCAAGCCTATTTTGTTTATCATTGCATATCCAGGAGCTAATGAATATATTTTCTGGCACATGAGAGAATCTCAACAAATATTTGAGAGATAAGAGAAACTTAAGGAAAATAAAACACATGCTGGTTTTGGTATTGTTTACTATATTAAGGGTTAACCCTATGAAAACTGTTGAGATGGGAATTTCCAAAGTAAGATCTTAAAAATTTACAATAGTTCATGTATAGCATTTAAAGATCAACAAAGACTTCATGAAAGCCTTTTGATGACAACTGTCATTACAACTTTACTACAAAGTAAGCTATAGTAATAAAAGCACTCATGGGGAATGCTAGGCACTTTGAGACCAAAGGTTTACTGCCAGAGCTATTTTTAAATATCAGGTCTACTTAAAAATAGAACACTAGCTGGGCTCGGTGGCTTTGCCTGTAATCCTGCTCTTTGGGAGGCTGAGGTGAGTAGATTGCCTGAGCCTGCGGGTTCGAGTCCTGCCTGGGCAACTTGGCGAGACTTCATCTCTACAATAAATCAAATAATTAGCCGGGCGTGGTAGCGCACG
>NW_007264273.1:0-785 GCF_000164805.1 Carlito syrichta | reverse complement strand
CACACATTCATAGCAGCAGTATTCACAGTAGTAATACATTGAAACAGCCCAAGTGTTCATCAGTGGATGAATGGATAAACAAGATTGTGGTATATCCCTACAATGAAACATTCAACCATAAAAGGGAATAAAGTTCCTATATATGCTTCAACATGAATGAACTTCAAAAACATTATGCTAAGTGAAAGAAGCCAGGCACAAAAGGTTACATATTGTTTGATGTTGTTGATATGAAATGTTCAGAATAGATAAATTTTTAGAGACAGAATGTGAATTGGTAGTTTCCAGAAGCTGAGAGGAAGGGAAGAATGAGGAGAAACTACTTAATGGATATGAGATTTTACTTTGGAATGATGGAAGTGTTTTGGAACTAGATAGAGGTTGTTTTGCACAACATTGTGCAGTGTACTAATTGCCAATGAATCATTACTTTAAAATGGTTAATGTTATGTTGTGTGGGTTTTACCTCAGTAAATTATTTTTTAAATGCTTGATGACATAGATGGAACATACCTCAAAATAGTAAGAGTCATCTATGAGAAATGCACAGCCAGCATACTGCTAAACAGACAGAAATTGGAGCCATTTTCCCTGAAAGCCGAAATAAGACAAGGATGCCCACTCTCACCCCTCTTTTTCAACATAGTTTTGGAAGTCCTAGCTACAGCAGTCAGACAAGAGAAGATCAGGGGTATCCAAATAGGAAAAGAGGAAGTCAAGTTATCCCTCTTTGCAGATGACATGATTCTATACCTCGAAAACCCAAGAGAATCTGTCAGAAACCT
>NW_007264272.1:0-831 GCF_000164805.1 Carlito syrichta | reverse complement strand
AATAGGCAATGTTTCACCATTATCTCGCTTTGGACAATAGATGCCAGTCCGCTGTTCATCCACATACGAACAAGACACAGAGAGCGGCCGATTGCAACCCTTGCTTCATGATAATAATAAAAACCCCAGTCAGACACAGAAGCTCATGACTGTGATCCCAGCATTTTGGGATGCAGTGGCAGGAGGATACGTTGAGCCCGGAAGTTTGTCGGGAAACTTCATCGTTATGAAAAATACAAAAAACCCTGGAGTATGGTGGTGTGTGTCGTTAGTCCCAGCAACTCAGAAGGCTGAAGCGAGAGGACCGCTTGAGCCCGATTGTTCAAGTCTGCGATGCACTCTAACCCGGGCAATATAGCAAGACTCTGTATCTACAAAACAAAACACAAAAAACCCAAAGTAGGTTAGGCTAATTCATCATTTTTTATACTTGAAATTTATTTATTCTATGTCTGCATATTTAAAGCTCGTTCCTGCTGACACACACCTTCTTGATGCTTCACCCCTCTCCTTCCATAATAAAAGGCGCTGGGCAGCCCCCTTCAGGGAGCCAGCTCTCAAATCTTCCTCCCGTGTTTTCTCCTTTGAACAAATTCCCAGTAAAACCTTGTCTGAGGATCTGTTTGGTCTCATGTCAACGTATAATACATGAGAGTCGAAGAATCTGTGGTCACCAACACTTTTCTTTTTGAGTTGGAGTCTCACTCTGTCACCCAGACTGGAGTGCAGCGGCCGCTCCCGGCCACCGCAGCCTCTAACTGCTGGGCTCTGGCAACCCTTCCGCCTCAGCCTTCCAAGTAGTTGGAGTTACAGGCATGCACTACCAACCAC
>NW_007264271.1:0-741 GCF_000164805.1 Carlito syrichta | reverse complement strand
TGGTAGCACGCGCTTGTAGTTCCAGCTACTTGAAAGGCTGAAGTAGAAGAATCACTGGAGCCCAGCAGGTCGAGGCTGCAGTGGCCGGGAGAGGCCACTGCACTCCAGTCTGAGTGACAGAGTGAGACTCCAACTCAAAAAAAAAAAGAATGGCCATCATTAAAATACAAATAACAACAGATGTTGGCAAGGATGTGGAAAAAAAGAAAGGCTTCTACACTGCTAGTGAAAATGCAAACTATGTAAACTCTTAGGAAGACAAAGTGGCCATTTTTAAAAGAACTAGAAATTGATCTTCCATATGACCCAGCAATTCCCCTAATGAAAATATAGCCAGAGGAACTCAAATCATTCTACCAAAAAGATATATCTGCACACGTATGTTTGTTTGCAGCTCTATTCACAATAGCAAAAATATGGAACCAACAACATTGCCCATTGAAGCTGGACTGGATAAAGAAAATGTGCTATATATACACAATGGAATATCATGCGTCTATAAAGGACAAATATATGGACTTGGCAGCAATTTGGATAGATTTGGAGTCAATGATACACATAGTCTATCACAGAAACAAAGAACAGAATACCATATGATCTCACTCATAAGGGGAGCCTGACCAATTGTAATACTATGAGAAAGTGTTTGGCAGTAATGGAAAACTGTCAGGGGACGGGGATGGGATTGGCAGTTTAGGGAAACTGCTAGGGGAAGGAGGGGCATACATCATCAACAAATTT
>NW_007264270.1:0-696 GCF_000164805.1 Carlito syrichta | reverse complement strand
CCACCTCACCGTAAAATGCCACTTCCTCCCCCAAATTCATGGGACGCTGCCCACCCCATACAGGTTGTGCCACCTGTTTCCCTCTGTCCTGCCCTTGCTTAAAACCACAGACATAGTGATCTTTGTAACTTGTCCTGTGCACTCACACTCACACCCTCACACACACTCACATTACTTCCTTCTGCTGGACTTCCTCAAGCCTGCTCTGACGAGGCTGGGTGTATTCCCAGGGCTTTGTTGAAAGGGCACTGAGCCAGTCTCTTGTGATACACAACTAATATTGTCTGTGTGACTTCACACAAGGTTGGGTTACCTACATAACCTTAAGCAATGCAAGACCAAAGAGCCATGTCCATAGACAAATGCAATACCATATCCTAACATAATTATTTGAAATTGGGTGGAATCATTCTTTAGAGTAAAACTCTATGCATAAGCAAATAACTGAACAGCTGTTGCTTACGTATTTTTAAAATTATAATTTCCAGGTTTGAAATTTATGAAAGAATTAGACTGTTGTCCTTATGAACAAACTACCAAAAAAGTTGTGTGAAGTCTTCTTACACCTCTGGTGGTTGTTTAGGTCAATAGAGTTATTGTTAAGTAAAGAAAAAATGACACTATGACCCACACTGTAATTATGTTTATTTGTCTTGAGTATCTGAAAACATAAATGTCTCTCCTGCTGGATTATTG
>NW_007264269.1:0-716 GCF_000164805.1 Carlito syrichta | reverse complement strand
TAAAGGCAAATACCTTTAAGAAAAAAGATAGACAAGCACACTAATGGGCTTCTGCAAAGGAAACAATCCATCAAGAGAGCAGGGGAACAGCCACCGAATGCAAAATATTGTGAATTGAATATTGAAAAAGGCCTAACATCTAGGATGTACAAGGAACTCAAATGCCCGAAAGGAAAAAAAAAAAGAAACAAGCAGTCTCTTTTAAAAGTGGACGAAAGAGATAAATGGACTCTTCTCAAAAGAAGATATTGGGGAAGCCAACAGACACTTGAAAAAGTGCTCAGCCTCAGGCATCATCAAAAAAATGCAAATCAAAAACCACACTGAAATACCACCTAAGCCCAGTAAGAATGGCCATCATGGCCGGGCTCAGTGGCTCAGCCTATAATCCCAGCACTTTGGGAGGCTGAGGTGAGTGCATTGCCAGAGCCCGTGGTTTCGAGATCCGCCTGGGCAACTTGGCGAGACCTCATCTCTACAATAAATCAAAAATTAGCCGGGTGTGGTAGCACGCGCTTGTAGTTCCAGCTACTTGAAAGGCTGAAGTAGAAGAATCACCGGAGCCCAGCAGGTCGAGGCTGCAGTGGCCGGGAGAGGCCACTGCACTCCAGTCTGAGTGACAGAGTGAGACTCCAACTCAAAAAAAAAAAGAATGGCCATCATTAAAATACAAATAACAACAGATGCTGGCAAGGATGTGGAGAAAAAGAAAGGGT
>NW_007264268.1:0-640 GCF_000164805.1 Carlito syrichta | reverse complement strand
AAATTCATGCTGACCATGATATGACCTCATGTACTGCGATAAAAGAAGTAAAACAAGCTACTTTTTTGGAAATACATGCAACTATGCTAAAATGAGGTTAAAATATAATACCCTGATAATTAACTTAATATTTACCTTCACCTAAATGCCAGAAATTTCGTTTCTTTAGCGAGATAGTAAGCATAAAAAGAACAATTTTATTATGATCTTAGTAGGCTTCCTCCATTAAAAACTACAGGTTATATGACTGCAAAATTAGAGAATGTAATTAAGAAACCTATACCCCTATAGTAATGAATATAGAAAAGGCCAAAATCAATTCAATTGCTCTTTCTAACAATAGGCAAAAATGTAGTGTTCAATTTAACTTGGTTTTTGCTAAGATTTTGTCATGCCTGTGTTCGTCAGTGATATTTGTCTGTGGTTTTCTTTGTTTTTTCTTTGCGTGTGTCTGTCTTGTTTTGCTATCAGAGTAGTTCTGGGCTCATATAGTCAGTTGGGAATTATTTCTGCCTCTTCGATTTTTGTGAAGAGTTTAAATTAAACTTATATTTGCTTTTCAACTGCTTGGAAAAATTCAGCTGTGAAGCCATCAAGGCCCTTGGCTCTTTTTTTCTCCCTCTCTCTTTTCTTTATCTTG
>NW_007264267.1:0-841 GCF_000164805.1 Carlito syrichta | reverse complement strand
TGTTTTCCGGAAAGCAAACAATGGCTCTCGGGCCTCGTTGGCAAATGAACCCGCAGAGCCATTGTATTCCCGTGTGAGACGCCCGTGTCAAAAGAGAAAACTTTTCAGCATTCTCCGCTGAATGAAGCATACTTGGCTACCCATGGCTGTGGAGATCTGGATCCAGTCAGTGCAGCAGCTGAAGTTGCACGCTGGTCACCAAATGCTCCCCGCCTAGTATAGTGCATATACAGGAGAGCTCTGAGAATCAGGGAGGAGAGCACGCACAAAGCCAGTGTATACAGACTGCCAATGAAGTGCAGTGCAGCGCAGGCTTCAATAGCGTGTCCCCAGGAAGACCCAGCTTCACCCCCAGTGTAACAGAGGCTCTCCGTGCTTACTCAGCAATGAAAACGGCACAGCCTTGGTAGTCCTTATTAGGTTTAAACGCCATAGGGAAAAACAACTTAGAATTCTCCCCATCCACACATAATGCTCTCCTGCTCGTGACTGTGGAGCACTTGTGTCACTCATTGCGGCACTATGTCTTGCAGATTTCTCTCCGTGAAACACGGAGGTTTCACGCTCGTACGCAAAGGCCCTCTATGGAAAGGAACACAAATCAAGGGGAAAGAGTGAGAATGAGGTATTACAGCAGGCGGCAATGAAGAATAATAGTCACAGCAAAGAGGTGACACTGCAGCACACATTGGGCACAGACTTAAGCCAGGAAGGTGCCCGTGCACCCCAGGCATAAGAAAGGCCACTCCCACCAGCAATCCACAGTCTCATTGCTCTCCCTGACAGGAGAAGGTGTCAAGAAAGAGCAATTCAGAATTCCCCCGGGTCACACATAATGCCT
>NW_007264266.1:0-837 GCF_000164805.1 Carlito syrichta | reverse complement strand
CACTTGCTGGGGGCATACAAGTTCCGTGCTTTACAAACTATGCATCACAAGACCACCACGAGATCTGCAATTTTCAAGCAAACAATTTGAATTCCATGATGCCTGCTGTGCTTACATTAAGGTCACAGGTGCACAATTTCAATACAAATCGTTCAAAGTGTTTTCCATAATGTTCAATGAATCATTCATATTATACTCTTTGTTCTATACCCTGATTAATACAAAAAACTTTTCTAAGTTAACTCTAGGTTCAATCCAAGTTCACTGACTCCCAATATTTTTTAAAGATTAATATCATCAACTTAACACTATACTATAATCTATAAGTTTAGTTAAATGACTTAACTGTCAGTTATACTATTAACCTATTATGATTTAACGTAATGCCTTATAACTCAGTTAAAACTTATTCTTAAACTACCAAACTTTACTATAATTCATATGTTTCATATGTCTAAACTTTAATTTTTATATGATCTAGTTATTGGATTTTAATACTATGCTATATCCTATTAAGCTAATACCTTATCGTTAATTCTTTTATAAATCGTATAGTAACTATTATATTTGAGTAATGTAGCAAAAGGAAACAAAACAGCAAGCATAAATTTACGCAACTATGAGTGTATATGTATATATTTTATCCTAACAAGTCCACTCTAAAAATCAAATAGTAGCTGTCACACTCTTGAACAAGGAAATGCATGGCTGCCAAGATGGCAGCCATGGGCTGAAGCAGACAGAGTTTCGGTAATTAATGAAACAAAAGAAACCGTTCTGCCTGGCTAGGGGCAGGGTGACAAAACTATCATGGTAATTTAGTTTCTATTCTTAGCC
>NW_007264265.1:0-755 GCF_000164805.1 Carlito syrichta | reverse complement strand
CATTAGGTAGAGATACCACAAATATTCAGAAATATATGTCTCTTTATAATTAGCAAAGAGTGCATTTATTTGAAATGAGAATTGCAATCAATTCTTGACTATACACCCACAGATTACCCACATTGTGGCTTACTGTGTTATAATAAATACTTCCATTCTTTTACATTAACTGACTTGTTGACACACAATACTCTATTTAGACCTAATCTGCTGCCTGACTGAACTAACCAGTTTTCTTTGATGCCCCCCAAAAGCTCTCTGTATACAAAGTATAGTATTGTCTTATAAATCTTTTTTGAGTTGGAGTCTCACTCCATGGCCCAGGCCGGAGTATAGTAGCATGCTCATAGCCACCCAGCGTTGATGTGCCAGGCTCCGGCAATCCTTCTGCCTCCGTCTTCCAAGTAGCCAAAACTACAGGTGTGCACTAGCACACCAGGCTCATTTTTTTATTTATTGTAGAGATGAGATCTTGCCAAGTTGTCCAGGCTGTTCTCACACCGGTGGGCTCAGACAATCCCCTCACCTTGGCCTCCCAAAGTGCTGGGATTACAGGCTTGAGGCACTGCAGTTGGCCTAAAAAAGTTTGAACTGAAAAAATTAGAAGGCTCACATAAGTCAGCAAAGTATTATTAGCAAATTTTATTATGAAAGTTACAGCAGACATAGGACCTTAGTGATAAATTGACAAGACATTAAAGGACCCTGTGCAGTGGGTGCAGGTGGTTATCAAAGACAAGGAAAATGACCATTCG
>NW_007264264.1:0-666 GCF_000164805.1 Carlito syrichta | reverse complement strand
CAGCACACAAGAATCAACTACTGGAAAATACATCACAATGCAGTAAACATTTGACACAGCATTCCCCAAGCTGATGCACACTCACAGCCAGCAAGCCAAGCCTGTCAGCTCTTCCTCGTAAATGCCAACGGAAGAGCAATGGCTTTGGATAGGAGACGGACAGGTCAAATCAAAAACACTTTAGAATTCAGTAGGTGAACAAATCATGCTTTCCCAAAGATGACAGCGAACCGGTCATGTCGCTCAGTGTGGCACCATGGAGTTGTGCACTTTGTATACAGGAAACGTTGCATACAGCTCTGCTAGGCCTTTGCATTCAATGTAGGATAATACACGCTGAAAAACAGGGAGAATCAGGCGTCACGCCAAAGACCAAGCCACTGTAATACTTGTTGCCCCCCCATTCAGTGACGTGCCGTTTGGAGGAATGTCTCCCATGGAAGACTGTTGTTTTCCGGAAAGCAAACAATGGCTCTCGGGCCTCGTTGGCAAATGAACCCGCAGAGCCATTGTATTCCGTGTGAGACGCCCGTGTCAAAAGAGAAAACTGTTCAGCATTCTCCGCTGAATGAAGCATGCTTGGCTACCCATGGCTGTGGAGATCTGGATCCAGTCAGTGCAGCAGCTGAAGTTGCACTCTGGTCACCAAATGCTCCCCGCCTAGTG
>NW_007264263.1:0-802 GCF_000164805.1 Carlito syrichta | reverse complement strand
AGCTGGAACGACAGGCTCGCGCTACCACGCCCGGCTAAGTTTTGATTTATTGTAGAGATGAGATCTCGCCAAGTTGCCCAGGTGGGTCTCAAACTACGGGCTCAGGCAATCCACTCTCCTCGACCTCCCAAGCGCGAGATTATAGGCTGAGCCACGGAGCCCGGCTCCTATCTTGTTTTTAAAAGTTAACATCCATATTTTGATCCCATGTTATTTACATTGATTCCTATATCAAATTACAAACACTGAAATTTTAAATTTTACTGTGACTGACTCTGACTTTAAAAGGAAATCCATGAGCATAGAAATATATAAAACATGAAATGCAGTTATTTCTAGGCAGAGTTATTATTCAAGTTATATAAAAACCACATAAAAGCAAAATTGGTAGCACACACATATGTGTACTTTTCATGCCTCTATTATTTGTTACACTAGAAATGGGACATCGGATATCCTACTATATTTATTCTAAGTTCACATTAACATATTATAAACAGTTTGACTGGTTTTCACTTGCATATTAAGTGTGAACATTTTTTTATTCATTATTATTTTTTGAGTTGGAGTCTCACTTTGTCGCCCAGACTGGAGTGCAGTGGCCGCTCCCGGCTACTGCAGCCTCACCTGCTGGGCTCCAGCGATCCTTCCGCCTCAGCCTTCTAAGTAGCTGGAACTATAGGCGCGCGCTACCACGCCCGGCTGATTTTTTTTTTCTTTTTTACTTTATTGTAGAGATGAGGTCTTGTCACGTTGCCCAGGAGGGTCTCGAACCCACGGGCTCAGGCAATCAACTCACCTC
>NW_007264262.1:0-785 GCF_000164805.1 Carlito syrichta | reverse complement strand
TTAGCTAAAGAGTTATGTCCGCTGATGTTTCAGCTAGCTAACAAGTTAGCTAATGAGTTGTCAGCTGTTTGAGCCACTTAGGAAGCTCGTTAGCTAAAGAGTTGAAACGGATGATTAAGTCAGTTAGATAGCACATTAGATAATGGGTAAGCTAACTAGTTAGATAGCTTGTTAAGTCAGTTAGCTAGCTACACAGCTAACTACTCAAGTCAGATTGTTGGTGAGGTAGCTAGCTAGTTAGATAACTGTTTAAATCAGCTGGTAGCTAGGTAGCTAGCTCCTTAATTCAGCTAATTAAATCAGTTGGCTGGCCAACTGGCTAGCTAGGTAGCGAGGTAGTAAAGTCAGTTAGCTAGCCAGCGGGCTAACTGGTTAATTCAGCTAGATGAGAGAGCTCGTCAGTCAACTGGCAAGGTAGGCAGTTAGCTAGTAAAGTCAGCTAAATAGCTACCTGGCTACATATTGATGTCTTCGACTTAAGTATGCTGGCTAGCCAACTGGATAGTTGGTTAAGTCAGCTAGTTTAGTCAGCTGTCTTGCCAGCTGGCTAGCAAGGAAGCTAGCTAGGTAAGTCAGCTTGCTAGCCAGCAGGCTAGCTGTTGAAGTCAGCTAGTTAAGTGAGCTGGCTAGCCTGCTGGAAAGGTAGGTAGCTAGCTAGTTAAGTGAGCTGGCTAGCCAGATTGCAAGCTTAAGTCAGCTAGGTAAATCAGTTGGCTAGTCAGCTTGCTAGATAGAAAGCCAGCTAGTTAAGTCAGCTGGCTATCCATCTAAGCTGGTTAAGTCAG
>NW_007264261.1:0-801 GCF_000164805.1 Carlito syrichta | reverse complement strand
AATGCTAATTATGTAACAAGTCTAATTCAGTCATATGATCACTTGAGCAGTAGGTACTTTGGTTACTATATAACTGTCAAAAGGGATGTGAAGCCTCTCTCTTCCTCCAAAACAATCACGCTGTGTGCCCAGCTCCTTTGCATGCAGTGTTCATGTCCACCTGTGCTGTGAGAGAGGTTGGACTCAGAGCCACCACCAGCAGGTCTGTTCCTGTCCTGTGAATATAGAGGATGAGTATTAAGTCATTCGCTCACCAGCACAACTTGAGCAGATTTCTATATGCCTGTGAGAGTAGTCTCCAACTAAGAATACACACTGAAACTCTGACAGCCCCAAATGCTGATAAATGCATTGGCGCAGAATCTAGTTGAAGTGGTGTGTTTTCAAGCCCTTTAGCTCGCATGGATAAGGGCAAAGGTTATTTTGTGTCTGAAAACAAACATATTTCTGGAATAATTAATACACCATCTCCTAAACTTTGTTTCTGGAGAAAATCACATATACTGTCTTTATTGTAAATGCTTTTTCTTAAATTACAGGAGAGAAGAGTGCAAAACAAATCTGTGGGCAAATCCAAACTCCAGAAATCAAACTCTTTTTATTTCCATTAACTCAAAGAATTTCTATGGAAGAAGATCCTTTTCAGAGGGGTTCTTCCAGCTCGGTGGATTGCAGGAGGCAAGGCCATGATAGCATTCCCTCCAGAGGCTGTGAGATCACCATGGTAACTGCCCCTTCCCTATCAATAAGCAAGAGCTATAGACGTCAATATTCGGAAAAAGCCATTTCCTTTTCTGTGGT
>NW_007264260.1:0-609 GCF_000164805.1 Carlito syrichta | reverse complement strand
AACTGGAACTACAGGCACGTGCTACCACGCCCGGCTAATTTTTTGATTCATTGTAGAGATGATGTGTCACCAAGTTGCCCAGGCAGGTCTTGAACCCGCAGGCTCAGGCAATCCACTCACCTCGGCCTCCCAAAGGCACGGGATTACAGGCTGAGCCACCGAGCCCGGCTATTCAAATATTTCAAACAAAATCTACAGTGGACATTTTCAGAAATTCAATTATTCTTGGGTAAAAAAATCTAAATAATACAATAAAAAGAGAAGAATGGGTGCTAGTTTATAACTCAAGTTCTTTTGTTTGAGATGTTTCTGTCATTGAGGTTTCTTAACTTTGAAGTGTGTACACATTCGAAGAAAAGCAGAGAAGAAAGCAGGTGTGCCTGAGATGTTGGTACAAATGCTATGACAGAAGACGCATAGCATATGATGAACAGAGAAGAGACATTTAGACCAGAGGGGTATGGTTGAGGGATGTCATCACAGAACTGCTAGTTTGTATGCTGAGTTTGGAAAAGGAAAAAGAGTTAAGCAGTCAAAAATGAACACCAAGGTTAGCTCAGGTAGAGCAAACAGTTTAGCAAAAAGTAGCAATGGGAGCAAGCAGGGTAG
>NW_007264259.1:0-621 GCF_000164805.1 Carlito syrichta | reverse complement strand
GAGAGACCATGGTAAGAGTATTGACATAGGGGGCGGTGGGCTCCATTGCCAGGTACCAGACTAGGTGACTCGTGAATGTTAACTTAAATAATTTGGCAAATCACTGATTATCTCCAATTCCCCAGTGGAAAATAGATGAACTAATTTGTCTAATCTGTAAAGTCACCTCCAATTCTGACATTTTGGTATTCTGTGATTCTACAATCACGGACTCTAGTCCCAGAGATCTGTGATGCCTTCGCATGGCCTCCAGTAGCGGCACTTGGTCCTTAGCGCTAATGTCCATTAGTCGCTGCTTCCTGGCCCACCATATTTCCTACGTGCTATCTCCCGTGAGATCACACACTCTCCAGGGTAACTTTGTCTTCATCTCTGGGGTCTTCCTCCCAACTCTGTGCCTCGGTGCAACAGCCCTGAAAATGAGTTGCGGGCTCTCAGCAGGCACTAGGCAACTCTTTGCTCGGTCTAGGGTTTTAGGGGGCTGCGGAGTCCTTTGCCTGGGGCTCAAGGCCCTTCCTTCTGTTTCCAGCCCGGTTGCTCATTCTCGACACCACTCACAGTCAGGTCTTCCGGCCACAAACAGATAAAAGCCTACCAGTGAAGACCTTGTAAAACACAATG
>NW_007264258.1:0-969 GCF_000164805.1 Carlito syrichta | reverse complement strand
CTAAAGAGGTTACAATCATGAATATGGATTAGATAAACGCCTTCCACAGAAAGTCATGAGGGAAGACTTGGGAACAGGTGGTGTCTCATATTTCTGCAAAGGATTGTGACAAAGGCCATTCTGCCCCAAAGGGTGTGTAATCCTGAACCTTTTCTCCAATACCATGACTGATGAGTGAAGATGAGACAAGTCACTTTATATTTTGGGGGGAGGGGGGTTATTGCAAGCCTTGGAAATAGACTCTACTAAAGGGGTAATTGGTCTCTGTATTATGGCCTGATTTAATTTTTTGGAAATTCTCAGTGTACCATACAGCACAGAGGCAGGAAAAGCGACGTGGGCTTGTCAATGAGCCACTCAACTCAAACCCTAAGAGATAGGTTGGTGTGACATTTCAGTTATGAAGTCAGAGCAGCAACAGCCTTCTGATAATGTGTGTGCTTCGTGAGAGTAGACATGTGTGTTGGCTAAACTTCCCACGTCTCTTCTACTATGCCTTAGGGTCAGTCATGAGTTCACTTCATATGCATTTCTGTCATAGTCATCTCAAAACAACAGATTCTCTTTTCATAACAAGAATGATCAACATAAAGGAGAAATGCTGTGCATGATGATACAGGAAACAATGACACAAGGTCATCCCATGATCCCAAGACACAGAGTGAAGTAAAGACTAATGACACCTCTGGAAGGAAATCAGTGGGAAAATCCAAAGTTTGTTTACTGAAAATATGTAAAGAAGTCTTTTATTCTCAGTGAAGTGTTCTAATGCTTTCAAATATATCTTCCATGTTATTTCCCATAATTTAAAAGAAGGCCAATCCTGTCAAGCTTTCTCATTTTGCTTTCTTGCTGCTCCTCCCTATTTCTTCAACCACAGTGGGGTTGAAGACCCCATTGTAAAGTGATTCGAGCCTCTGTCCTGATTAATTAACCTACATAGGAGTTCAAACGTCTACTGAAGTTCTA
>NW_007264257.1:0-734 GCF_000164805.1 Carlito syrichta | reverse complement strand
TTAACAATAACACCAAAAAGGGATTTAGAGAGGTTAAGATCTCCTCAAGGTCTCATTCATTTACTGACCAAATACATAATGATCAGTGGCAACCAAAGATTGGATACTGCACTAAGTGCAATATATACAGCAGACAATCATGGGCAACCCAAGCTCTTGGGGAACTCCAGGTTTAAAAGGGAGATACAGGTGAGCAAACAGATGGTTATGATGCAGTGAGATCAGAGTCATCAAAGAGAAACATGGACATCGTGCAGGCACACAAGAAGGTCACCTGACCTAGGCTGTCACTGTCATGGGAAGCATCCTGAAGGAGCAGATGGCAAAGCAAACAATGAATCCAGGCACTCCATTCTTGGGAGTGGAAGAACAGCAAGGAATCCCAGGATAGAGCTCTGTCTCTACATCTGTGTTCTTTCAGGGGCATTTACTAGAAGTAAGAATTTGCTGAAAATGTTCTCAGACATGCAGAGTGTTTCCTAGATCTCCTTTCATAAGAATCTATAACTCTATTTTCTTTCATGTCAATTCAAATTCCCTGCCAACTTTTAATTCCAGGATCATCCCACCCATCTTATCTTTCCCCACTGCTCTCAGCACACCCCTCCATTCCGTCAAAACACAGGCATTAATGCAAGCCCACCTGGTCTCTAATACTCAATGGCAGATGACTGAACCCATTCTGTGGAATGTGATGGACTCTAGAAGAACTTTGCTACTCACAGTGTGATCCG
>NW_007264256.1:0-773 GCF_000164805.1 Carlito syrichta | reverse complement strand
TACATTACCTGGACAGAACCAGCCAGCCCAGCTTGCCTCAGAGGCCCGTTTCTGGAAGGCACCAGAATGCAAGAGCGAGGTTTCCGGAGCCAGTCTGGGTGTTTCCAGCTTGGCCTGCATTCTGGAAAATTCTGCGTCCTCTTCTGTCAAGGAGGAATGAACCACATGCTCATCCTGGGTCCTGATGAGAGGGGAAAGCTGATGAGGGTGGATGCCACCATCCCATGGACACCCCACGGATGGAGGGAGGAGACACCATACCCTTCCCTTGTCCAACAGAGCAAAACTGCACCCCTACACCCAGTCCTCAAGGCCAGGAGACCAAGTCTCTCAGAAGAAGAAATAATGAACATTCAGGAACACGGGCACCAGCCTCCACGGCAGTGCTGCTCACAACAGCTCAAAGCGGGAGACATGTCCTGCCAAAGGTGAACAGGTGGATAAAACATGGTCTGACCCATGATAGAAAATGCTTCTGCCATAAACCGACATGCTGCCATGTGGACTTGCACTGCAATGTGGACCCACGGGCTGCAATGTGGACTTCCTTTGTAGAATAATAAAACAAATAAAGGACTTGTCCCTTGTTTCTGGCACAGAGATCCTAACACCCTTGGAGTTTTCTAATATAGGAGTGAGCCCCTACTGATTTCCCTTCCCTAAGTTTGTGCTCACATTTGTGCTCACGGGGTGTGCTGGGGTGAGGCCTTTGGACAGCCTTGGGGTGGGTGGGGCTGGTTGCCAGAATGACCAAGCAATTAGAGGGTAGGAAC
>NW_007264255.1:0-395 GCF_000164805.1 Carlito syrichta | reverse complement strand
TGATTATCACATTGCTGGAGGGTATAGCAAATGGTATATAAGTTGGAAAAAGTTTGAATAAAATTGGCTTCAGTCTTGGCCAGACTGTTCCCAGAAGAGCTGCCTCCGTGTGGTTTCTTCTCTCCGTTCTGATTCACCGGTGCAGTCCTAACTCCCCCTCGGTCAGTGCTGGTCACCGACACAACTCCATTCTTAACTGTCTACCCACCTGGCCTACAGCAGAAACGATACCCATTAATCAATATTTTTATTTATTTTTTTGAGTTGAAGTCTCACTCCGTTGCTCAGACTGGAGTGCAGTGGCATGCCCACAGCCACCCATGTCCATCTGATGGGCTTTGGTGAGCCTTCTGCCTCAACCTTCCAAGTTGCTGGAACTAAAGATGCATGTTACC
>NW_007264254.1:0-643 GCF_000164805.1 Carlito syrichta | reverse complement strand
AGAGATTGTCATCATCCACATGTAAGAGGTCCCTGTACCTTAAAAGGATGAGCTATAGGCTTGGGGCAGGGAATTTGCAAATAGAGAGACCAGGGCCAGGAGAAAACACACTCCTGTCCTTTACTGGCTTTCCCTACAGAGACTGGGACTCACAGGGCAGAATCGGAGCCTCTCCATTCACTCCTGCATGACTGTGAACTGTGAGGAAATAAATATGTTATTTAAGTCACCCAGTCTCTGTTGTTCTGTCTTGGTAAGCCAAGCTGAGGAGCACAGGGAGACTGAGAGTTAGGGGCAAAAAGTGGACTTCCATGATGGCTGCCTCCAAATAGTGGAGGCTAGGTGGAAGTCAGATAGTCTTTGTGTGATCCTGAAGATCAGACTCAGGGTGGAGAGGTTGGAACAACAGGCAGATAACAACTGAATGAAAGGAGAAGGGTGGATGGATGAATGGCTGGATGGTCGGACAGATAGATGATAGATTATAGATAGACATATAATAGATTAAGATAGAGATAGATAGGTTGATAGATAGCAGATTAAAGAGATAAATAGATAGATAGATAGTAGATAGATTAAAGAGATAAATAGTAGATAGATAGATAGATACATAGACAGACAGGCAGAATAGATTGGTGCAGGA
>NW_007264253.1:0-730 GCF_000164805.1 Carlito syrichta | reverse complement strand
TTTTAGTGTCATGAATCTCAGCCTGCTCATTCATGTCACAAAGATAAGAGATTTAGACAATGATTTTTCATGAAGTATTATAGGACATGTCTTTCTTAGTTCCATTTAAGATGGGGCTAGGATTATAGAGAATTGTGGTATAACAACTGAAATACTTTTAGTCAGAAGTAGCAACAATTTTAAATTGCACATCATTGTGAAGTAAGGAATTATTTTTCTGTGCTTTACAAATATTTATCACAAAATGTATTTGTTTCAAAGGTGATAAAATTTTTTAAAAATTTATTTTATTTTAAAGATATGGGGTACAATTCAGGATTAAGTATACTGTCCCGACCAGCGGGACAAGTAAAACGTGGGCACGAGGAGGACTACCTGCTGCTGGTGAAAAGAGAGAGAGAGACCAAGAGAGAAAGAGACAGGAGACACGCAGAATGGAGGCAAGACAGTGTTCTGATCAAGCCTCTAAATTTTATTGTTAGGCGATTGCTTATATACATAGCAAAGAGGGGCGGGCTGAAATAGGGCGTGTGGCGGCTTATGATAGGAGGAAGAGTAGTGGGTGGTATGAGGAGAGGAGGTGGGAGGGGTGTTGTGGCTTGGCGCGCGCGGGCTTTTTGGAGGACAAAGAAGAAGGCTTATATGAGATGATTGCTATTTTTAAAATGGCTCCCAACATCTCCTCCCTTTCTGTTCAAAGACAGAAGGGATGGTGAGCATTAACCGGGGA
>NW_007264252.1:0-745 GCF_000164805.1 Carlito syrichta | reverse complement strand
TGGAACAAAAGCTAATCAATCAGTTTATCAGGAAATAACAGCTAAAAATCTTAAGAAGAAAAACAGTTTAAAAAGAAAAAAGAGATATAAAATAATTCTGCTGTGCATTTTTCATAGGATATAATAAGATTTTATTTTAGACTGTCACTTCCTAATATTGAAAATTCTGTTTTCTTATAATACACTGGTTACTATTCATATGCACACACTTGATGTTATATCCTTGTCTCAGAGGCGACCTTCTGAATAGGCCTTCATAGGCCTCAGCTGTGTGGTTACAGATGTTGGCTCCCAACAATATATCTTTCCCTCAACTGCATCGATGAGAAACTGAAGCTTAAGCACATGACAATGTATTCAAGATATATTACTAAGTCTGTTTTAAGAACACCACTTGTCTATTGACACTAATCTCATGTTGATATTTTTTCACTCTGCCTGCTGAAAATAAATATTCATGTCTAAGAAATGAACACATATCTAATGAAAATACCTGTCTAAGAATGAAAGCAATTATACTAAGGTGATTCATTTGAGAGCACTGTCAAATGACTCAAGAAATAAACATGCTTGATTACCAAACTAAGCAGAGACAGTTCATAATCATAAAGAGCAACATATGCCAATTCTTTAAAAATACTTGCTTTAACTTATTAGTCTAAGAATAAACTCTGCATCGGTTTAAGGAAATATAAAAATATTATTTCCACTTTTTCTTTTATAAAAAAATGGATTAGAGAACATG
>NW_007264251.1:0-653 GCF_000164805.1 Carlito syrichta | reverse complement strand
TGAAAGTGAGCTTTGATTGGCATACATTCTAGGAGTATAGTTATTTTATCCTAACACATGGAAGACACTATCATATTTTTTATGGATTTCATGATGCTGTGAGGCATCGACTGTCAATCTAATTGTCATGTCTTCTCGGTGATCTGTTTATTCTCTCAGGCTTTTTAAAAGATTTTTGGTGAGCTTCTTGTCTGAATTTGCTTAGGTGTTCCACGGGTTTATTGTGATGTATCTAAATACACAAACAAAATTACTGATTTCTGTGAATTAGCCTCTCCGGATTCATTGAGGTTCATAAACTTAAGGATTCAAGTTTTCCATAAATTTCCAGTCAATAATCTTCCATCCTCCCTTCCTTCTCTCCCCACTTCTCTCCCTTCCTACATATCTCACTGCCTGAGATCTTATATGATACAGCTTTACGTAGACTTGTGTATCACCTGCAATGGTCATAGACCAAACATTTACACGCAGCGTCCATTTCAGCACAATCAACGAAACCATTTCAAAGTGCGATCCCCTGATCACAGCATCAACATCACCTGGGAATTCATTATAAACACAAATTCTCGGCTCCCCGGGGACCTACTGAATCAGAAACTCCGGGGGCGAGGTTTGGCAGTCTGTGTTTTAACAAGGCTTCCAGGCAATTC
>NW_007264250.1:0-722 GCF_000164805.1 Carlito syrichta | reverse complement strand
TTTGTTCCTTAGCCCAAAAGACATTTCCCAAAAACACTGACAGGACATTCCAGGTAGCATAAATACCAGCAAACATTTTGTGCTCTATTCTTACTTGCCAGAAAATTTAGCCAGGATCTCAAGGACTCATTGGTAACAGTAGGTACTTTAATTTAGGGCCAATGTATATGAGAGGTCATTCTGAAGAAAGATCTAGGAAATGGGATCTCAGGTGGTGAATGACACCACAGGAGTCTGGGAAAATTCACACACTTCCCATGGGAACCCACCCCTCCTTTTCAGCAGCAAACTAACTGGACTACACACCAGTGAACATCACAAGTATAAACCACCCTGTTTTTTTCTTTTTTTTTTTTTGAGTTGGAGTCTCGGTCCATTTCCCAGGCTGGAGTGCAGTAGCACACTCACGGCCACCTCAGTCTTGACCTGCTGGGCTCAGGTGATCCTCCAACCTCAGCCTTCCAAGAAGCTGGAACTACAGGCACACGCCACCATGCCTGGATAACTTTTTGATTTATTGTAGAGATGAGGTCTCACCAATTTGCCCAAGCCGGTCTCAAACTCCTGGGCTCAGGCCATTCTGTCACCTCGGCCTCCCAAAACGCTGGGATTATAGGTGTGAGCCACCATGCCCAGCTACCCCACTACTTTTCTTTGAAGTAATTTTAGTTTGCATACATTAGTACCCTTTTGCTAGTAACAAATGACAGTGTCCAAGGAGG
>NW_007264249.1:0-436 GCF_000164805.1 Carlito syrichta | reverse complement strand
CAGACTGGGAAAAAGTATTTGCCAACTTCTGGTCCGACAAAGGCTTAACATCTTGGATCTACAAGGAACTCAAACGTTCTGAAAAGAAAAAAACAAACAACCCCATTATAAAATGGGCAAAAGATATGAACAGACACTTCACAAAGGAAGACATCCGAGCAGCCAACAAACACATGAAGAAATGTTCAACCTCACTAATCATCAGGGAGATGCAAATCAAAACCACACTGAGATACCACCTAACCCCAGTCAGAATGGCAATTATCAACAACTCAAAAAATAACAGCTGCTGGAGAGGGTGTGGTGAAAAGGGAACACTTCTACACTGTTGATGGGAGTATAAACTAGTTCAACCTCTGTGGAAAGCAGTGTGGTGATTCTTAAAAGCTCTAAATACCAACCTCCCATATGTCCCCACAATCCCCCTACTGGGAAT
>NW_007264248.1:0-772 GCF_000164805.1 Carlito syrichta | reverse complement strand
TCTCACCAAACAAACTACAAAATCTAGAGGAACTGGATAAATTCTGGAAACATACAAACTCCCAACCCTGAATCAGGAAGAAATGGAAGTCCTCAACAGACTAATAATGAGTAGTAAGATTGAAACAATAATTCAAAATCTCTCAACAACAACAAAAACAAAAATTCCTATATTTTAAAATATCATTTTGTTGAGTTTTGCCCTTCCAGAATTGTAACTTGTTTTCAAATGAGTGTGTTTTTTGGTTTGTTTCTTGCTTTATTTTTTAATCACCTTCAAATCTGGTATGGGAAAGAAGAAAAGATGTATAATCCTTATACGATAGTCCCATATTTTTCTCCACAGCAAAGATTTACAAAGCCAGAGAGGAGAGCACTTTAACTATAGACTAAGGATAAAAATTGTTACAGCAGACTCTCTTGTCAGATACCATGCAAGAAGAAGCAAGTGGAGGAAAATATTTGAAAGGTTAAAAGAGTTTTAAAAGGTTAGAATTTCATATCCAGCAAAGTTATCCTTCAGAAGAAAAAAAAAACTTTCTTAAATAACCCTATTGTCCCCCAAAATTATTGTTGGCCGTCTTGCCCTGGAAGATATTAAGAATGTTCTCCATAGGAAATAAAAATAATGCAGATCAGAAAAAGAGGTCTGCATAAAGAAATAACATTAGAAAATGTGAAAATAACAATAGCTATTTGTTTTGTGCTTAATTTTAAATTATCTAAAAGATAACTGATCAAAAATGCCTAAAAACAAATGCAATGGGTTATGA
>NW_007264247.1:0-781 GCF_000164805.1 Carlito syrichta | reverse complement strand
TAGCTGCCTAGCTAGACAGCTGGATAGCCAAGCTGACTTACTAGTTGAAATAACAAGAACACCAGATGGCTAGCCAGCTGACGTAACTAGTTACCTACCTACATAGCTGCTGGCTTGCCAGCTGACAACTACCTAACTATCTAGCTAACCTGCTGAACAACGAGCTGACTTAACTTGTTGACTTAACTATCTAGCCAGCTGGCTAGCCAGCTGACTTAAACAGCTAGCTAACTAGTTAGCTTACTCTTTATCTATCATGCTTGCTAGCTTTCTTAATTATCTGACTTAACTTGTTAGCTAACAAGCTAGGTAGCCTACTCAATCATCTGATTCAACCCGTTTGCTAGCTAGCTAGCTAGCTGACTCAACCAGCTGAATTAAGCCTTCAATTAGCTAGCTAACTAACTGACTCAACCTGTTGACTTAACCCGTTTGCTAACTAGCTAGCTAGCTGTCTTAAACAGCTGACTAACTTGGAAAGGTGACTTAACTAGATGACTTAGTTAGCTGACTTAACTACTTATCTAGCTGACTTTACTGGCTGAATTAACTAGTTAGCTAGGTGACTTAACTACCAGAATTAAATAGGTAGCTAACTATTCACTAGCTGAATAGCTAGCTGACTTAACTAATTAGCTAACTAGTTAGGCAGCAGACTTAAGCATCTGACTTAAATGGCTAGCTAATTAGCAAGCTAGCTGACTTAGCTTGCTGACTTAGCTAGCTAGCTGTTTAGTTTGCAGACTTAGTTAGCTGACTTAACTTGTTGGCTAACGAGATT
>NW_007264246.1:0-652 GCF_000164805.1 Carlito syrichta | reverse complement strand
TCAGCCAAGCCGAAGAAAGAATCTCAGAGCTTGAAGACCAAAACACAGAACTAAACTCAAACTGTCAAAAGCATAGAAAAGAAGCTCAAAAAGACAGAACAAAACCTGCAAGAGATGAATGATCACTTCAAGAGACCAAACATAAGAATAATTGGGCTTCCTGAGGCAGAAAGAGAAACCGAAGCCACACTGGAACAAACATTTCATGAAATCATTCAAGAAAACTTCCCTCATCTCATTAAGGATGAAAAAATTCAAACACAAGAGATTCAGAGAATCCCTGCAAGACAACAAACGAGAAGACCAACTCCCAGACACATAATAATTCGCCTAAACAAAGTAACTATGAAAGGAAAAATCCTAAAGGCAGCAAGAGAAAAAGGCCAGACTACCTACCAGGGAAAATCAATTAGAATAGCAGCAGATTTATCAACAGAAACCCTTCAGGCCAGGAGAGCCTGGAGCCCTATCTTCAAAGTTCTAAAAGAGAAACAATTTCAACCAAGAATAACCTACCCAGCCAAACTAAGCTTCATAAATGAGGGAGAATTGAAATCTTTTCCAGACATCCAATCCCTACGAACCTACGCCGCTACCAGGCCACCTCTACAAGAAACACTTAAGAAAGTACTGAACACAGAAGAAAAAGGAA
>NW_007264245.1:0-777 GCF_000164805.1 Carlito syrichta | reverse complement strand
GTCTCTGAAGGCAGTATAATTGTTGCCTGGTGATATTTTATCCATTTTGTCATTCTATGTCTTTTCAGTGGTGCGTTAGTCCATTCACATTCAGACTAATTATTGAAATGTGAGAGTTCATCCCTATCATGGAGTTCTTATTGAGTTATTGTTCTTCCACTTGGTTTTTCTTTTTTTTTTTTTTTTTTGTCTTCTTTGCTTTTGGGGTTGGTTCGTGTATATTTTATTCTTTTCCCTGTACTCTTGTGAAGAACGTTGTTCTTTTTTCCTTTTCTTCTGTGTTTAGTACTTTCTTGAGTGTTTCATGTAGAGATGGTTTTGTGGCTGCATAAGTTCTTAGGGATTGGATATCTGGGAAAGATTTTAATTCTCCCTCACTGATGAAGCTTAGCTTGGCTGGGTAGGTTATTCTTGGTTGAAATTGTTTATCCTTTAGGACTTTGAAGACAGGGCTCCAAGCTCTCCTAGCCTGCAGGGTTTCTGCAGATAAATCTGCTGCTATTCTGATTGGTCTTCCATGGTGGGTGATCTGGCCTTTTTCTCTTGCTGCCTTTAGGATTTTTTCTTTTGTGCCTACTTTATTTAGGCGAATTATTATGTGTCTAGGAGTTGGTCTTCTCATTTGTTGTCTTGCGGGGGTTCTCTGAATCTCTTGTGTTTGAATTTTTGTATCACTGATTAGATGAGGGAAATTTTCTTGAATGATCTCGTGGAAAGTTTGTTCCAATGTGGTCACTGTTTCTCTTTCTACCTCAGGGAGTCCGATTATTCTTAGGT
>NW_007264244.1:0-525 GCF_000164805.1 Carlito syrichta | reverse complement strand
TCTTTGCCTGACTCTATCCCCCAAGAGGCTGACTTATAGGGACAGCATCACCAGGCTTCCTTGGCCTTGGACTTCAGAAGGGATCTGGCCAATGGGAATCACTAGCAGGTGATCAAAAGGCAGAAAAGAGCCCAAGGGGCTCTCCCCTCTACCCTAGTTCCTTCAACTGCTATTTCTCTGGGTCCCATCTCCAGCCTGGTGGTGACCTTCCCATGGCTGCAGCTGTCACCAGGCTCCAGGACCATTCCCTCTTTAGGTTAAGAGTGGTCATGACTTCTCAGTGTTGCTAGCTCCTGGTCCTGACTTTCCTTCTCAGTGTCTTTAATGTGCTCATACCTTTGTAAACAGCCTCTTTATTCAACTCTATTCAATTAAAAACCTTTGAGTGTGACCTCTTCTTCTGTGGCCCTTGACTAACAGGCCCTTTTAAATTTTAATAGAAAGGGTAGAACTTTATACAGGCACCAGAAGAAGAAGGTGAATTGTTTTTTCATCTTTCCTTCCAAGTTTATCTAACAAATCATT
>NW_007264243.1:0-738 GCF_000164805.1 Carlito syrichta | reverse complement strand
TACTAGAAGGGACTCAGGAAAGCACTCATGGAAAATGAAAGGTATGAGTGAAAGTGACAGTTTTCTTCTTTAGGCCTCACAAGCAAACCTCTGCAGCCCCAGTCAAGGGAGAGACAGCCCAGGTCAACTACCTGCACTGCTTCTCCTACATCAGCAAGGTGCCAAGTGCTGTCATGAATCAGGACAGAGGCACTGGCAGTTATCCACATGAAGACCAGAGAATCCCAGGTCCTAAGGACCACTGGAGCCAGTGCCCACCTCCCTCCCTATTAAAAAGTGCAGTGGGAAGGTCACTTTGGGGGTGGTCTGCATTGCATTGGCTCTTCCTTCTCCCTGCCTCTCCAGATTCCAGTAGGTGCTGTACACCCACTTTATAAATATTTCTCTGATGTCAACATCTGTTGCAGCCCTAGGTCAGGGTTACAGATGTGGCTTGCTCTCAAGAGACCACCATCACTGTGATAGCCCTTCCCACAGAGCAACATGGAAACTAGGAGGCAGAGCACCTTTGTGCTCTGTGGTGGTGTTGGACCTGCCCATCTGAGGACTGAGGGAGAATACCAACTCTCAACTAATGAGTCAGCTGCTTCCCTTCCACACTTAAGTGAAAGGGACAGTTCCACCAAGATGAAAGAAAGCCACTCCATGTCTCCAAGAGCACCTGTGCCATAGTAGAACCTGGTTGCTTGCCAATCTTGCTGGTGAGGCAGAAGGTTTAGGAGGAGGTCACCAGAGCTC
>NW_007264242.1:0-493 GCF_000164805.1 Carlito syrichta | reverse complement strand
TTAGGACTCCCGCGCTGCGGGACCCCAGAGTGTGGCTCGCGGCGATTGGGACGACCGCGGAGCTGGGCCCCCCGCTGGCCGCGGAGCTGGGCCCCCCGCAGGCGGCGGAGCTGGGGCCCCCCTACCACGTCGAGGGGAACGTGAGTCAGCCCGCTCTTGGACATGGACCCTTAACCGTGAGTTCACAGACTCTTCTTTTCTTGTATTTTCTTACCTGTGTTGTGGCTTTTGCTGGACGTGGAACTGCTGGATTATGCATGAGAGTATCCAGTTTTCTGAGAAGTGTGTGTGGAAGGACTGCCCTATTCCCACGGAATGTATGTGGCCATAAATGTGTCCACTGATTCCTCAGTGTTCGTTCTGTTCCATGGATCAATCGTTAGGGTTTTATACCATTGCCTCTGTGTTTGGTTTCCTGGACTTTGGTGAAAGCAGAAAGTGTGAAACCCTAAACTTTGCCCGTTTTGAGGACAGTTTGGGCTATTGCAGGTCG
>NW_007264241.1:0-809 GCF_000164805.1 Carlito syrichta | reverse complement strand
TTATTCCTTTGCAAGTAAAATCATAAGTAAGCGTAGCTGTAATCATAATATATGTATAATTTTGAATCTGGGTTCTCCACTTAAAAGTATATAATAAGCATGTTTCCATGTTGCTTCATAATTTTCATAAGCATGACTTGCAAATTCTACATTGTATCTAATATAGATGCACCCTACATCACAAGCTACTGCGGGTGCCATCTTTTTCTAGGCAGCTTTCCCATGTTCGATGGGAAAATTTTTACTGTGCAGAAAACAACAGCAAACACATTTGACAGACATGCATTCTGTCCTTAGAAGAGTAAGCTGGATTAGGACTTCAAGCATGCCTTCCTTCCCTAGGGTCCACACTGACCTGTGAGGTTGAGTGGCAAGTTGGCCAGTGGCCCACGTGTACTGAGAAACAAAATATCTCCATGGAGAACCCCACCCTGAGAAAAGGAAGCTGGGGATCCAGACTGAACCTATCAACAAAGCTTGAGTCCTGGGGAGGGACTGAGCTTCTAAGAGCGGCAACCCCTCTGTTACCAAGCTTGTCCCATGAACAGCGGCAGAGGCCCGCTTCACCAAATATTGGTGACATGTTGGGGGCACAGGCTGCTCCATTCTGGGGTCTGTGAATCTAAGGGGGAGTTGAAGGGATCTCCTGACTCCGGGAAGCAAGAGTGGCACCAGCAGTATCCTTCCGTGGGAGCAGTTTGAGGGTGACTTTAGGGTGTTGGGTGCCAACTGCTGGTGGCATCTTGGCAGTAGCAGCTCAGACCTCTCCACAGGGGGCTGGACCCAGAGCCTGGGGGCACTGAGTATTG
>NW_007264240.1:0-775 GCF_000164805.1 Carlito syrichta | reverse complement strand
CAGCAGTCTTATAAATTCTGTTTAATTACATCTGTAAAATATCATGTGTGGCATAGCATCCAATAAAGACAAATCAAATTGTCTTCAGGTTGTATGTGTCCTTTTTTCCATGAGTCAAAAGGATGTTTATTCCACAGCAATAAATTGTCACTTGTTAATAAAGTCTGAATTAAAGTGACTTTACTACAGAAACGGTGACTTTTCAACTTTGGTGGGTCTGGTTTAGTTTTCTGTGGCCAAGATGGTGGCCTGCTGACAGAGCTTCTGGAATGTTTTTCCTCGTTCTTCCCTCTGGCTGCAGCGGGGTGAACTCTCTTCTCAAAATCACTTGCCCAGAGCATGTCAGGGCCGAATCCTTCCTGCGTCCTCTTTTTCTAGATGGACTGCATGAGCCTGTCTGTTATAAATTGGCCACGTTCTAGCTGCCATGGTAGGTTTTTTTGCTGTGACGTTGCAAAGCAAATATTTTGTTTTCCTTTACTGTGTAGATAAGAAGAAAAACAACAATAGCAACAACAAGGGGCAGTAACAGGAGGAAACATCCCTGTGGGGACATTGCCAGTTCCTCTTGTGTCTTACTCAGATACATCTGGCCTTCACTGTCATTGCTGACAGCCCAGAAAGCCCAAGGAATACCCCCCAGGTCCCTTTCACCAGCCCATCTCCCCTCCCACAGTGCCAGAGGAGCTTCCTTTTGTAGGTTCCAGAGAAAGTCTCACTCTGCAAAAGCAGAGAAACTGGCTGGGCATGTTTTCCTTTCTCTAAAATCAGGAAT
>NW_007264239.1:0-686 GCF_000164805.1 Carlito syrichta | reverse complement strand
TGCATGAGACCGGCAATAGCCCAAACTCTCTTCAAAATGGGCAAAGTGTAGGGTTTCACACTTTCTGCTTTTACCAAAGTCCAGTAAACCACACACAGAGGCAATGGTATAAAACCTCAACGATTGATCCAAGGAACAGAACGAACACTGAGGAATCAGTGGACACATTTATGGCCACATACATTCCGTGGGAATAGGGCAGTCCTTCCACACACACTTCTCAGAAAACTGGATACTCTCATGCATAATCCAGCAGTTCCACGTCCAGCAAAAGCCACAACACAGGTAAGAAAATACAAGAAAAGAAGAGTCTGTGAACTCACGGTTAAGGGTTCATGTCCAAGAGCGGCCTGACTCACGTTCCCTCGACGTGGTAGGGGGGCCCCAGCTCCGCCGCCTGCGGGGGGCCCGGCTCCGCCGCCAGCGGGGGGCCCAGCTCCGCGGTCGTCCCAGTCGCCGCGAGCCACACTCTGGGCTTCCGCAGCGCGGGAGTCCGAAGCACTCCGTGGGAGGCCGCGGCCCGGGAGGCGGAACCGCGTTGCGCCTCGGTGCTCGCAGGCAGGATTGTGAGGAAGGATCGCGTCAACCCAGCAGGTCACGCGGCCGGGACGCGACGCGCCGTCCTCACGCCAGGGCGCTGCAGCCCCGCAATGGCGAGGGACCCGGAGCCCCGCCCCCACAAGAGA
>NW_007264238.1:0-894 GCF_000164805.1 Carlito syrichta | reverse complement strand
CGTTTGAAAGCAACTCTCCCGTAATCCCTCCCCCCACAAAAAATTGGGGAAAGTCTGTGGGCTGTCTAGCCATTGGGACAGAATTTGTTTTCCAAACCGTTTGTTCCTGTTCATGTAGCCTTCACTGTCCTCTGGATTAAGGAAGGCTATGAAAGCTGGATTGTACCTTACAATTTTTATGCTAGGTGGAAGGCACGCAGATATTCACTCTACTTCTAACTAACCTCTTTGAAGTATTTTTTTTTTTAAAGATAAAAGCAGAGTGAAAGTAAATATATGTCCTAGTCAGAGGAGGGTAAAGATGGTGAATTGACAAAAGGTATTTTTTTAATTTTTAATTTTTTAAATTATTATTCATTATAGAGATGGGTATAATTCAGGGTTAGATATACAAACATTGATCGTGCAGGTAACCCTGTTGATGAGGTATGCCACTCCCTCCCCTACCAGTTTCCCTCATCTACCAATCCCAGGCCCCCCCTCCCCTGGCAGTTTCCTACTACTGCCAATCGCTTTCTTATAGCATTATAATTGTTCAAGATCTGTTTATGAGTGAGAACATATGGAACTCAGTTCTTTGTTTCTGTGATAAATCACTAAGTATGATCAACTCCAAATCCATCCAAGTGGCTGAAAAGTCCATATATTTGTCCTTCTTTATGGCTGCAATGAAACAAGGTATTTTCAAAGAAAAATCTGCAATGAGACTGCTGATAGGCCTATTAAACGTCTTTGAAAAAGAAAACTGACGAGGACTGTTTTTCATCTCCAGAGTTAAGTTTAATAATGGTTCTAAGGGCCCATAGCTTCTATCAAGAACATGGCATGAATAAACCCCCAAAGAGCAAGGTCTACTTTAAAAGACAGATGCTGTGGCCCTACTCGTTTTCCTGG
>NW_007264237.1:0-806 GCF_000164805.1 Carlito syrichta | reverse complement strand
GAACTTCTGTGCTCAAGCAATTCTCCCACATCAGCATTTCAAAGAGCTAGAACTACAGGTCCATGCTACTATGTCTGGCTAATTTTCCTTTCTTTCTTCTTTCTTTTTTTAATTTTAGAGAGTAGGTCATGCAGTATTGCCCAAGCTGATCTTAAACCCCTAACCGTAGGTGATTCTTCTGCCTCATGCTCAAAATATGCTGGGTTACAGGAGTGAGCAACTGTGCCAGGCCAACATAATATTATATGTGGCAAAAAATCTAAAGACTCCACCAAAAATCTATTCTAACTGATAAATTTAGTAAAGTTGCAGGATATATGCTCAACATACAAAAATCATAAGAATTTCTACACATCAATAGCAAAAAAGGTAGAAAAAAGTTAAAATAAAAATCTAATTTGCAATAGTTACCCAAAAAGCCTTGTAATAATTTAACCAAGATAGTGAAAAATCTTTATAATAAACACTACAAAACATTGATTAAAAAATAAATTGAAGCCGGACTCAGTGGCTCAGCCTGTAATCCCGTGCCTTTGGGAGGCTGAGGTGAGTGGATTGCCTGAGCCCGCGGGTTCGAGACCCGCCTGGGCAACTTGGCGAGACCTCATCTCTACAATAAATCAAAAATGAGCCGGGCATGGTCGCGCGCGCTTGTAGTTCCAGCTACTTGGATGGCTCCAGCGAAAGTATCGCCGGAGCCCCGCAGGTCAAGGCTGCGGTGGCCGGGAGCGGTCACTGCACTCCAGTCTGGGTGACAGAGTGAGACTCCAACGCAAAGAAATAAAAATAAATAAATAAATAAAATG
>NW_007264236.1:0-1041 GCF_000164805.1 Carlito syrichta | reverse complement strand
AGCAAAAATTCAAAAAAAACTTGTGGGCCATTTTGTGCATCGGTTACAGACAAGTACTCCCCAGTGTTTGGTGCTCAAATTTAACAAAAGCTGTGTCCAAGAGAGACTCATTTAAACCAGTCACATCCACCCCAACAATCCTGAGTGCCTATGTCCACAATGTTCAGTGGAACAGAAGAGGAAAGACCAGTAAACATGGAGTTACCGGCAGCATTTTGAAAAGCTTCTGGTCATCACGAATTTTGGTTACTGACCTCTGATTTCTAAGATAGGCCATTCAGCAGTGGACCTTTCACCCAGCTTTTCAAAGCAGGTGCTCCCTTATTTTTTTTAAACAATCATTGGAGTAATAGGAGTATGATCAACGTTTGTATACCTAACCCTGAATTGTATCCCACATCTTTACATTAAAATGAAAAATTAAAAAAAAATTCTCACACAGAGTCATAGTGAATGATGCCGAGCAGAGGAGGGCAAGAAAAAAGAGTAGTTTATTTTTTGGAAAGGCAATGGCTTCCTCGTATTGGCTTACTACTTGTTAAGGAATTACTCCAGGCAGAGAGGCTGTATTTGCGAAGGTGCAAGTCCCCGGACGGCCTGTAACGGGAGGCTCTCGGGCGCCCTCTGCTGTAGAGTCGGCCACGCGCCTGTTCTGCCCGAGGGGGTTCTGGCTGCGTACTGGCCTCTTCCTACCCCTGTCTTCCATACTTGCTTTTCACAAATGGCCGCTTCTTGCCATTGATGGGGTGACGTGAGTCTGCGAGGTGATGTGAAGCCTGAAGTGTGATATGGGGTGAAGTAAAGCTTGGAGGAAAGGGGGCTGCCGTGGGGGAGGGAGCGGTGTGGAACCTGAGAGGTAATGCACAGATTGGGGGTTAGTGAAGGGGCGTCTGTGGGGTGGAATGGGGCGGGGTGATGTGCAGTCTGCACGGAGAGGGAGTTGGAGGTGTGTGGAAGTGTGCAGCCTATGGGTTACTGTGTCACCAAGACCTACTTTCCTTTACGTGAGCATGATCTTGGCGAAACACACACCTCGGTGTC
>NW_007264235.1:0-769 GCF_000164805.1 Carlito syrichta | reverse complement strand
CTTGAATCTCTTATAATGGACAGTAAGCCCATCTGCTCTGCCTTAGAGTGAGACATTTAAAAAAATATACTAGGCATTTAGGATTTCTGCATTTTGTTCTGGAGTGAGACACTGTCTCTTTTATTTTAAAGCTATAAACAGACTTATTATTTGCTACTTAGGGAGGAAAAGTCTGTATCACCAAAGCTGTTGTCTATAGAAACATTGTTGAAAACATAACAAAAACCAGTGTGCCTTACAAGATATGTGAAAGCATAAGAGACCAATGAGAAAGAAAATTTTATCTGCTAGCATTATCTACTAGTTCCAACTTTTCTGTATAATTTCTAAAGCTGTTTATTGATTTTTGTCCTCTCTATAGATCATATGTGTCTGATTTTTTGAAACGCAGGTGATTTTTGATTAGATGTTAGATTTAATTTAATTGTAGGATTTATTTTGAGGAATTTTGGACTTTCTTTAGATATATAATTGAGTTTTCATGTTTCTTAGAAAAAATCTGGCACTCTCTACCTCTTGACTTCTCTACCTCTTGTCCTCCAGAGCAGGCATTACTACAAGTCTAGTATAGCCCAAATACTGATGCTACTGAGGTAATATTCATCTAAATGTTCTTTCTAATATCTATTTGGAGACCTTTCCATTTGCACTGACAAAAACATGAAATATTCCCTGTTCTGTTTGTACGCAGGGAATTCTTTAGAGTACTGCTCTCTGATGGTGATTTTCTGGCTTTGAAGAAATTTCTTCTCACATATGAACAGATTAG
>NW_007264234.1:0-452 GCF_000164805.1 Carlito syrichta | reverse complement strand
ATTCCCCTCCCCCCCCATAGTTTCCCAGTACCGTAAGTCATTTTCTTATCGTATTACATTGGATGTTCAAGGTTCATTATATGAGTAAGAACATGCGATACTCGAATGTTTGTTTCTGTGAGAGGTCACTCAGTATTATAGACTCAAGTTCCATTCAGGTTGCTGCGAAGTTCATGATTTTGTTCTTTTTTATGGCTGCGTAGTATTGCATCGTGTATATGTACCACATTTTTTAAATCCAGTCCTCTTTTGATGGGCAGCATGGTTGTTTCCAGGTTCTTGCTATTGTGAACAACGCTGCGATAAACATACGTGTGCAGGTATCTATTTTATAGAGTTATTTAGTTATATAGTTCTTCGGGGTATATTCCCAGTAGGGGGATTGCGGGGTCATATGCAAGGTCGATTTTTAGGGGTTTTAGGAATCGCCACACTGCTTTCCACACTGATGA
>NW_007264233.1:0-347 GCF_000164805.1 Carlito syrichta | reverse complement strand
AATTCTTTTTTTTTTTTTTTGAGTTGGAGTCTCACTCTGTCACTCAGACTGGAGTGCAGTGGCCGCTCCCGGCCACCGCGGCCTCAACCTGCGGGCTCTGGTGATCCTTTCTCCTCAGCTTTCCAAATAGCTGGAATTATAGGCGCTAGCTACCACACCCAGCTAATTTTTTGATTTACTGTAGAGATGAGGTCTCACCAAGTTGCCCAGGCGGGTCTTGAACCCACAGGCTCAGGCAATCCACTCACCTCAGCCTCCCAAAACGCGGGATTACAGGCTGAACCACCGAACCCGGCTGATTTAGCATAATTCTTTTTTTTTTTTTTTTTTTTTTTTTTGGTTGGGGT
>NW_007264232.1:0-313 GCF_000164805.1 Carlito syrichta | reverse complement strand
ATTAACTAACTAGCTACCTAGCTAGACAGCTGACTTATATAGTTGGATAACTAGCTATCTACCTAGCCACCAGCTGATTTAAACAGTTAGTTAACTAGCTAGCTACCTAGCTAGCTACCTAGGTAACAAGCTGACTTAATAGTTAGCTGCATAGCTAGCTAGCTGACTGAACCAGCTAGCTAACTAGTTAACTTACCCGTTATCTAACATGCTAGCTAGCTGACTTAATCATCCGACTTAACTTTTTAGCTATCAAGCTTCCTAGGTGGCTCAAGCAGCCTACTTAAGTCATTAGCTAACTAGCTAGCTAGGT
>NW_007264231.1:0-362 GCF_000164805.1 Carlito syrichta | reverse complement strand
TTATTTTTATAACTTGGATTATCCTGTGTTGCTCAGGCTGAAATACAGTGGCATGCTCAATGCCACCGCAGACTTGACCTATTGGGTTCAGGCGATCCTTCCGCCTCACCCTCCAAGTAGCTGGAACTACACGTGTGTGACACCGTGCCCAGCTAATATTTTGCTTTTTATTGTGGAGACGAGTTCTCACCAAATTGCCCAAACTGGTCTCGAACACCTGGACTCAGGCAGTCCTCTCTCCTGAACTAAAATTTAAAAAAAGCAGCCTTTTTTTTAATTTTAAAAATCTCCATTTTAGTTGGGCCAGTTGGCTCATGCATGTCATCCCAGCATTTTAGCAGGCAGCGGCTTGAGGATTGCCA
>NW_007264230.1:0-711 GCF_000164805.1 Carlito syrichta | reverse complement strand
CCAATCCACTCACTTCAGCCTCCCAAAGCACGGGATTACAGGCTGAGCCACCAAACCCGGTTTATGTAACACATTTTTAAAATCCAATCCAGTTTCAATGGGAAACATGGTTGGTTCCATGTTCTTGTTATTGTGAATAGAGGTGCAACAAACATACGTGTGCAGGTATCTTTTTTGTAGAATGATTTGAGTTCCTCCGGGAATATTCCCAATAGAGGAATTGCTGGGTCATATGGAAGGTCAATTTCTAGATCTTTCAGGAATTCCACACCATCTTCCAAAGAGGCTGCACCAATTTGCATTCCCACCAACAGTGTAAAACCATTCCTTTTCTCCCAAATCCTCACCAGCATCTGTTATTGTTTGTTATGTTAATGATGGCCATTCTTACTGGTGCCTTCCCTGGCAGCCTCCTTGATTTCTCTTTCTCCTCTCCACCTCCTCCCCATCCACATTTCTCCCTTCCTCCCAGAGCATCTAGCAGTCAATTTTAAATGTCTCTCAAATCTGCTTTCTACTTTCCATTTCCTAATAAACTCTAAATAAGCTTAGGAAAAGACATGAAAACTGTAACATCCAAAAGAAAAATGTAGACAATAACTCATTGGAATGGGTAAGAAAGTTTTAAGCACAAATTAAAAAGCAGCAGTCCTAATCATATTGTCACAGATTCATGTTGCATAGAATGGAAATTGTTCGCATGACAAAGAA
>NW_007264229.1:0-846 GCF_000164805.1 Carlito syrichta | reverse complement strand
AAATTAGCTGGGCACAGTGATGCAAGCCTGTAGGCCCAGCTACTAGGAAGGCAGAAGTGGAAGGATTGCCTAAGCCCAACAGGTCAAGGCTGCGTTGGCCACAAGCATGCCACTGCACTCCAGCCTGAGAGACAGAGTGAGACTCTGACTCCAAAAAAAAAAAAAAAACTATTTTTGTGAAGTGACTGTTTTATACATCTTTCTATTCCATTGTCTTTTTAGAAATTGATTTATGAGTCTTTATAAATTCTAGATAGGAGCAAAGCAGTATTATAGAAATGAATGCATTCATCTCATGCTGTTAGAATAGCACTAACTCACTTTACTCTGGCCACAAATTCACTGTGGACCCTCTAGCAGGTAATAAAGTCAATTTTATGCATTCTCTCTAAAACAATATACTGAGTCTTTGTGCCAAGAATTTGCTAGATAGTAGGTATATAATGGCAAAAAAAAGTGATAGGAACACTACTTTGAAATGAGAGAACTGTACTGGAATCCTGTCTCCGACACTTATGAGCTTGGTAAATTTCAACAGGTTATTTAACCTATTTTAGCCTCAGTTTCCTATTGGAAAAAAGGGGTTAATAATACCTACTTTATAGAGTTGTGAGGATTAAATGAGACAATATGTGTTAAGAGGCTTTGCACAGTGGCTGGCACACAGGAAGCATTTCATATAGGGTAACAATTATAAATTTGGTTACTTCCATGTAGCCTTCCCATGTCTATATGGAGTGAGAAAATGAACAAGTGTCTATTCCTCTCTTAGCCACTATAGTTCTCACTATAAAGTTAAAAAGGCATTTGGATTTACATAAGTCTTCTGGGAATTTGGTGCTTGAC
>NW_007264228.1:0-766 GCF_000164805.1 Carlito syrichta | reverse complement strand
TGTTGCCTGTTTTCTGATGCAAGACTATTATGGGCTCCGTTTTCGAAGAACTGTCTTGGAACCATTTTTTATTCATTCTTCCAACGACAGAAGGTTGGACACGGCCCATTTTGCAAAAATACGTGCAATTCTTGAATTGGAAGGCTGGGAAGAAAAGTTCAAATGACAGGTCTTTTCTACACAGTCCTACTTCTTATGGCTGATGCAGGCTGATAAAGTCACTTTCTTTTCCTGAAAAACTATTAACAATTGTTTCTAAACATTTAGTGGAAAGTTCGAAAAGCAGGCCACTAAGGAGAAACACATCACCCATCAAAGTAGGCATATGTTGCCTGTAGGATAATCTGATGATCAGGATTTTAGGTTCCCTCTTGGAACAATGAGAAAAATCACTTCACAGCTTAATTTCAAAGTAGTAACGCAGATAACTGACTTTTAAAGGACTTTGCAAACAGTAAGGTCCAGGTTATAACAAATAATCGTTAAAATGCTACCATAGCAACTTAATCTAAGAGAATATATTTTATTGGGGGGATAAATTAGGCTATAAATGAAATGAGCGCTGAACAAGACATACAGATCACAGAATTGATATTTCTTCTCTAGGAGAAAACATGAAGAGCTTGAAACAATTTGCGAATATACTTAGTTTTAAACCTAAATCCTAATACCATTTAGTCCTTGTTAATTATTAATAAAACAGAAAAGAGTCTGTGTCTAAATGCAGTTAGTTTCTAGTGGACATAATTAGCAGTGTAAGAGTTAG
>NW_007264227.1:0-750 GCF_000164805.1 Carlito syrichta | reverse complement strand
AATACAGTTATTTAGCCCCATATCCAATTTTTGCTTCCACAAGGTAAGAGGGAAAATGGAAGGTTTTGGTACCGGTATCTTCAAAACTTATTGCCCTACACCCAATTTTATTTCATTGATATTCAGAATGATAGAACTCAGTCAATAAAAAAAAAGAAAATAATCGAAAAACTTGAGAAAACTGAATTTGCAAGGAGGACACAGAGCTGTGCTGACTCACAATTGAGCAGTTTTAAAACCATAGAGACAGTTGTTGGTCAGTGATAAAAAACTCAGTGGAAGTTGACATCAGGAACAAAGAAACAGAAAACAAACTACATTATGTAACAGTAATAAGACACAATTCTGCAAAGATAGCATTGGTAGAAGTCACTGGATAAAATCTATCATGCTCTAAATAGAGAAAATAGTCTTTTCCCCATTTGCTAACCATGGAAGACATGTCTGTCTATGCAGTAGATTAAAAAACACACAATTATTTGCTAATGTTCACACGTGCTTCCCCAAAGTGAACTATTCAGTGTGAAATTTCATGATGGGGACTTTGGAAAGTGGCATGGCATAGCAACACAAGGCCTTACCAAAGTTAACCTCACACTTAATTAGCAAAATACAATAGATTCTTAAGTTCATTTACAGTGAAAATAATCTGAAAAGAAGGGATATAACCGAAGACACATTTGATGATGTAAATGCCCCATTTGATGTGCACCTTGTGTATTCCATATTTTGAAAGTGCTTAAAAAGTCT
>NW_007264226.1:0-746 GCF_000164805.1 Carlito syrichta | reverse complement strand
TTTTCAAAAGAGCCTTGTTCAGACACAAGGTAAATTTGCACTTAGTGCCATTATGTACCAGTGAAAGAGAAACTAGTGGAATCAATCAGCTTGTTTTATGTCATGTTCAATCGAGATTTTTAAACTTTTACACAATGCTTAGCAGTTTAGTGCCTTTCTAGAGAAGTAGGAGGCCAGGCATTGAGGAATATATGGGTCTCTTTCATTAGAGTCACAGTAGGCAAAGTTTGAATTTATATGTTTTGTGAGTCTTTTAAAAATACTTTTCTAGGAAGATGTGTGAATTGGAGGAAGGATGTAAATAACGAAGCATTTACAATCCTTTTCTAACTTAGGTCAGATATAACTGCCAGAAACTTGTTTGCCTTGTTAATTTGTTCAGTTATTCAACTTTCAGAGTTCAAGGTACATTTACTAATAGAGTTCAATAAGCAATTTAAAAAAAAAATCACGTTTCCCTAATAATTGATGATAGCATGGAACAGCTATTCCTTCTGTGTTTTGCTAGGAATGCCTCTTTCTAGTTGATTCTTAGAAACTTATAGGAGTGCAGGGTGTGAGCTGTCCTTGAGGTCTAAAGCTGATTTTAAATTCCAATTTGAATCTGATTCTGACTTGAAATTAGATGTTTAATCTATGGTAGGCTATAAGGGTAAAGACAAAAATAATTGAAGTGCTACACCCAGAAATTAAACTTGCTTCCTTTATTTCCTTACCTATGACACACTCTAGATGACTAAGTAATG